>NW_028190863.1:0-48215 GCF_048542155.1 Nylanderia fulva
TTAAATAAATTTTTATTTATGATAAGATTTTTTAACCCTTTGTTTATTATTTTTTTTTTTTAGGATTTTACTTTAAATCGAATTCTAAATTTTTTATCAAGGGCCCAAATTTTTTTTCCGATTTTTATATTGAATTTTTTGGGGGGTTTACTTTAAAATTTTTTTAAAATCTGAATGGGGAAAAATTTTTTTTTTTAGATTAAAAAAATTTATATTTGGTTTATTAAAATTCATAATTTAACTTTTTTTAATTAATATTTTTAAAAAGTTTTTTATACTAAATATTTCCTCGAATAATAGATGAATTATTATTTTTTGGAAATTTTTTACCAATTTTTTAGTTTATTTTAAATTTTTTGGGTTTAAAAATTTATTTATTAAAATAATTTGTAAAAAAATTTAAAAAATTTTTAAAAGTTAAAAAAATTTAAAATTTTTTAATTTTTTTTTCAAAACATAAATTAAATTTAGATCTTTAAACTTTTTTTTAATAAATAAAAAATTTAATATTAAAATAAAATAAAATTATTTTTAATTTTTTAAAATTTATTTTCCCAAATTTTTTAAAAATTTTTTAAAATAATTAACTCAAATTTTTATAGGAAAGGTAAAAAAAAAATAAAAAGTAACAAAGGAAAATTTGTCTAAAAATTTAAAAGGTTTTAAAGGGGTTGATTCCTGCTCTTTTTAATAAAAAAATTTTAAAAAATTAAAAAAAATATTGTTTTAAAGGATAAAAAATAAAATTTAAAATTTTAAAAATTAAAGTAAAAAATTGTATAATAATCATTAAACCCCCAATTTTTGTTGGGATGATCGGGATGCATACTTAAAAAATATCATTCGGTTAATAAATTAAAAATTTTTTTAAATAAAAAAAATTTAAAATATTATATATTTAATATATATTTTAAAAACCCCGTTATCTTTTTTTTCCGTTTTGTGTTACATTGTAAACTCCTTTCTTTCCTCTCTACAAAGTACTTATGACGTGAAAAACTTACATAAGTATGGGGCCCCAATGAAGAATTTTTCACTAAAATACTTGAGTTAAATAAAAAAATCAATTTTTTTATTAAGGTATAAAAACCCCCAAAAAAAAATTTTTTTTTATAGGTATAATTAAAAAATTTTAATTGGGAAAAATTTTAATCTTTTAAAACTCAACCCTAAAAAAATAATCAAAAAATTCCTAAAAAATTTCAAGAAAAATATGCCACACACACGGGGGTATGTAGTTTTATTAATTTTTTTTTTAAATTTTTTTTTTTTCAAAATTTTTTAAAATTTTTAGGTGTTTAGAAAAAATTTTTTAAATATTTAAAAAAAATTTTTTAAAATTGCCAAAAAAAATTTTTTTTTTTATTTTTTTCTATTTCCAATATAAATTATATATAAATATATATAAAAATTTAAAAAAATTGATATTGATATATTTGAACTCTAATTTACTGGATATATACTGACCATCCTTGCTTGATTATACATTACTCACGTTCTTTCACGTTATAAGTATTTGGAGCAAATTATACAATAGCATCAATAATCAAAAAGAAATCAAGAATAATCAACATATCCCTTATATAATATATATAATATATTATATTATCTATATATATATATGATGTTATGTAGTATGTATGTATGTATGTATGTATGTTGTATGTATGTATGTATTATACGCAGGATGTCTTTTATTAATGTATGTTTTATATTACCCTTTCCTGCAACGTGATATCCACAGTAAAACTTTGTATTCTTGAAATCATTCAAAAAATAAAGATGATTTTAAAATTTGCAAGATTTTCTTCATCTATAAATTTTTTGCGATATTCTAATGATACCCCCTTTATTCTTATATTATATACACACACACGCGCGCGCGCGCACACACACACACACCACACACCACGCCCACGCCCACACTCACACGCCCACGCCCACACCCACTACCCGCACCCCACACACACCCCACCCCACCCACACCACACACACACACACACACCCATATACAATCAGGGTATCCCATTGTTTGTCGCAAAGTGTGATGTCACAATGATATCATTGTGACGTTACATTGTGACAAAGCGGACATTCGCACATCGCTATGACATCCAGAGCATATCACTGTGATACTATCACTGTGATATCACTGGTTTTTGCTATGGGGATATTTTATATATATATATATATATATATATATATATATATATATACAGGGTGATTCAAAACAACCGTTTGTCCTTAAAATGTCGTATTCCTGACTCAATTCTAAGACGATTTTTCCTTTGCCAAAATTTTATCCTGAAGCTTAGTTTTTGAAATATAAAAAGAAATAGTTAGCGAATTACAGCACGAGTACGGGCGGTAATCAGGAGCGGCGCAACACATTATCCGACGCGGGCGATTACGTGGGCGCTCGAAGTGATCAGCTGTTTGTTACACGCGGCGTTTTGTGTGTGTGTGTGTGTGCGTGTGTGTGTACGCGTATACACACACACACTCTCTCTCTCTCTCTCTCTCTCTCTCTCTCTCTTTCACTGATTCTTACCTTGTAGAGATGTTTGATGTCCTTTGACGAATAATTGTTGCCTGACTGGATACAATCCGATATTGACACACTGTGACACACTGCATAATGAAATCATTTTTTTGTAATAAATTCTATTGACACTTTGACTCACGCACTTGATTAAAAATTATTGTAATAAATAACTGATTACAAATTACAACACATAATCACAATCTGAGAGAATTTTCTCTTAGAATTTGCCCTGAAAATTGTGGTAATCGTAGGATAATATTGTATGGAAAAAATTTTATTAGAATTCCTCTAATTAATATTTATCACATTCAAAATAATAATATCTATCACAATAAAATATGAAACATGTTTTATTAATTTTACTAAACCGTAAAGTAAAATTAATGAAATATATTTTATATTTTATTGTGATAAATATTATTATTTTGAATGTGATAATTATTAATCAGAGAAATTCTAATAAAATTCTTTCCATACCATATTCTCTTACAATTACTATAACTTTTAGGGTAAATTCTAAGAGAAAATTCTCTCAGTGTTTTGATTAATTATTAAAAATTACTTGTAAAAACGCGCGGCGCGCACAGCACACGTTACTCGATGCGGACGGCAATAGTTTACACGGCAAGGAGACGACAATCATAATCACAATCTAAGAGAATTTTCTCTTAGAATTTACCTAGAAAATTATGGTAATCGTAGGACATTATGATGTGGAAAGAATTTTATTAGAATTTCTCTACTATTTATCATATTAAAAATAATAATATGTATCACAAGAAAATATAAAATATGTTTGATTAATTTTACTATACAGTTTAGTAAAATTAATCACACATATTTCATATTTTATTGTGATAGATATTCTTTTTAATGTGATAAATATTAATCAGAGAAATTTTAATAAAATTCTTTTCATACCGTATTGTCTCACAATTACCATAACTTTTAGGGTAAATTTTAAGAGAAAATTCTCTCAGTGTACCGATTAATTATTAAAAATTACTTGTAAAAGGCACACGTTACTCGATGCGGACGACAATTGTTTACACGGCAAGGACACGACAACAGACTGCGGCGACGGACGACGCGACGCGTCGCGACGCTTCGCGACACGTCTAGACGATAACAATCACGCGGCGTTGCCGAACATGTGATTGACGCGAGACATGTATTAAAACGTATAATAATTATGTTATTAAAAAAGGCATATTATAACGTATTATAATTTTTTACGTTATAATACATTTTTTTTAATGACTTAACATTATCCGCCCGTTTTGCCCTTTCTTTTTAAGCGAGACGTGAGAAAAATAATTATGTTTTGCGAACAAGATGTTCCATGTATAAATGTATTGGTCGCTCTGAAAAGAGCGGATTGACTTTGGTCACTCTGAAAAGAGGGGATTGACTTTGGTCGCTCTGAAAAGAGCGGATTAACTTTGGTCGCTCTGAAAAGAGCGAATTAATTTATAATAGGTGCTCAAAATGACCACCATCCATCCATCGGCTCCCGTCATACGAAGAACTCAGAGACAAAACGAGACTGGCAGCGTCCTTTCGAGCAAACAAGAAAAAAAGTTGCACGCATTTCATTACACACGCGTGCAACATTTACGACCAGAAGATTATCAAGACGAACGTTTTGCGAAAATTTTCTGAAAAAAGTAAATCGTTTCCCGAAGACGCTTCCCGAGGACGTCGACGACTTAGAAACCAGATTGCGATATGTAATTTGGAATATCGAAGAGGAAGTAATGGAGAACGTGCAATTAAATTTATTTAAACGCATGAGAGCTTGCATAAAGATGGATGGTGGTCATTTTGAGCACCTATTATAAATTAATCCGCTCTTTTCAGAGCGACCAAAGTTAATCCGCTCTTTTCAGAGCGACCAAAGTCAATCCGCTCTTTTCAGAGCGACCAAAGTCAATCCGCTCTTTTCAGAGCGACCAATACATTTATACATGGAACATCTTGTTCGCAAAACATAATTATTTTTCTCACGTCTCGCTTAAAAAGAAAGGGCAAAACGGGCGGATAATGTTAAGTCATTAAAAAAAATGTATTATAACGTAAAAAATTATAATACGTTATAATATGCCTTTTTTAATAACATAATTATTATACGTTTTAATACATGTCTCGCGTCAATCACATGTTCGGCAACGCCGCGTGATTGTTATCGTCTAGACGTGTCGCGAAGCGTCGCGACGCGTCGCGTCGTCCGTCGCCGCAGTCTGTTGTCGTGTCCTTGCCGTGTAAACAATTGTCGTCCGCATCGAGTAACGTGTGCCTTTTTACAAGTAATTTTTAATAATTAATCGGTACACTGAGAGAATTTTCTCTTAAAATTTACCCTAAAAGTTATGGTAATTGTGAGACAATACGGTATGAAAAGAATTTTATTAAAATTTCTCTGATTAATATTTATCACATTAAAAAGAATATCTATCACAATAAAATATGAAATATGTGTGATTAATTTTACTAAACTGTATAGTAAAATTAATCAAACATATTTTATATTTTCTTGTGATACATATTATTATTTTTAATATGATAAATAGTAGAGAAATTCTAATAAAATTCTTTCCACATCATAATGTCCTACGATTACCATAATTTTCTAGGTAAATTCTAAGAGAAAATTCTCTTAGATTGTGATTATGATTGTCGTCTCCTTGCCGTGTAAACTATTGCCGTCCGCATCGAGTAACGTGTGCTGTGCGCGCCGCGCGTTTTTACAAGTAATTTTTAATAATTAATCAAAACACTGAGAGAATTTTCTCTTAGAATTTACCCTAAAAGTTATAGTAATTGTAAGAGAATATGGTATGGAAAGAATTTTATTAGAATTTCTCTGATTAATAATTATCACATTCAAAATAATAATATTTATCACAATAAAATATAAAATATATTTCATTAATTTTACTTTACGGTTTAGTAAAATTAATAAAACATGTTTCATATTTTATTGTGATAGATATTATTATTTTGAATGTGATAAATATTAATTAGAGGAATTCTAATAAAATTTTTTCCATACAATATTATCCTACGATTACCACAATTTTCAGAGCAAATTCTAAGAGAAAATTTTCTCAGATTGTGATTATGTGTTGTAATTTGTAATCAGTTATTTATTACAATAATTTTTAATCAAGTGAGTCAAAGTGTCAATAGAATTTATTACAAAAAAATGATTTCATTATGCAGTGTGTCACAGTGTGTCAATATCGGATTGTATCCAGTCAGGCAACAATTATTCGTCAAAGGACATCAAACATCTCTACAAGGTAAGAATCAGTGAGAGAGAGAGAGAGAGAGTGTGTGTGTGTGTGTATACGCGTACACACACACGCACACACACACACACACACACACAAAACGCCGCGTGTAACAAACAGCTGATCGCTTCGAGCGCCCACGTAATCGCCCGCGTCGGATAATGTGTTGCGCCGCTCCTGATTACCGCCCGTACTCGTGCTGTAATTCGCTAACTATTTCTTTTTATATTTCAAAAACTAAGCTTCGGATAAAATTTTGGCAAAGGAAAAATCGTCTTAGAATTGAGTCAGGAATACGACATTTTAAGGACAAACGGTTGTTTTGAATCACCCGTATATATACACATATATATAATATTGGCATATTATACCTACATACTTTAATTTTTAGAAAGCATATTTTCTCTCTCTCAAATTACTCGCATACAATTATGAACGAGCAATTTGAGAGAGAGAGAGAGAGTGTGTGTGTGTGTGTGTCAGAAGCATGGTCGTATACCTTAGAACATATAGATATGGAAGGGGAATAGGAGCACAAAACTGTGTCCAAGTTGGGTGCGAGAGAGAACCACGTTTTTAAGGAAAGAGAAGGGTAGATTGTTACCTCCGTTTGCAATACGCAAACGCGAATTAGCGAAAGCACCAATTACATTTCCAGTTTCAAACGGCGCGGTGAGCGTGACGTCACCGTGACGTCATCTACGTTTGCGCATTGCAAGCATAGGTTAAAAGCTATCTTTCTCTCTCGCACCCAACTTAGACACAGATTTTTACCATGGAGAACAATAGCAATTCCCCTTCCAGGTATATATGTTCTAAGTCGTATACACACCGTGGTTAGAAGATAAGACAGCATGAGAGAGACGAAAATAATATGACTGTCCTTGTCTAACTGCGCGATTGCAGCTCTATCTATCACGATATCACGCAACTAATCTACTGCTCTGTTTTATTCTGCAGCCTCAATTTGCACACACACATATGCGTGAAATGTTTTTAATATATAACTTTTTATTAGACTTGCAATCTCACTTTTAACTGTTTACTAATATTTCTTTATATAATCCTTACCGCGCATACTATATTTCATGCACAGACAAACTGCAGAACTTTTTAAATTAAATAAGTATTATTACGAACTGACACAAAGCAGCCGATAACAAAACTGTAATTTTTCATTTTTATATGATTTATATATGCAAACATAGCTAGCGCAGTCCGTTTTTATAAATACTTTAATCGTGGAAAAGGATTTTTTGAACAGTATTGTCAATAAAATGTTATATGAAAAAAACTAAATATTCTCGCATTTGGTCGGTAAAAACATTATCCGGCTTCTCCTTAATTGGCATAGTGATAAATTTCTACAAGAGAATAAGGAGCTTTTAAATTCTTAATGTAAAAAATTTCAAGTAATTTTCTTTAATAAAATTTAATTAAAAATTTTTGAACACTGTGTTATATCACATTTAAAATCGTGATTATTTCAATAAAAAAACATTTTATGTGTAAAAAATATATTTTTAATATTTAATAAATTTTATATATATATATATGCATATGTAAAATTTTTTCTCTCTCTCTCTCTCTCTCATACACACACACACACACAACGGGGGCCAAATCTCTCAAATTGGTCTCATGATCAATTAGCTTGGATTCGCACCAGGGGCAAAGTCTGTTGGTAATGTCAAACGAATTTAGCCTGGACTCGCACCAGGGGCAAAGTCTTTTGGTCAAGTCTACGAAATTTAGCACGGACTCGAACCAGAGGCAATGTGTGTCGGTAAGGGGTAAAGTCTATCGCACGAAGATGGCGGTCTCTTCTTTAGGCAGGCCTTTGGCGATCTGTCTATTAATATGTGACGTAACTTCTTTTTATGTAATATCTGGGATGAACAAATCTCACTAGATCTATATAAAGAGCAACTCATGGGGAAATTTCCGTGGTAACATACTGACAGCTTGATAAGGAAAGAGTATCATTCTTTGTCTCTCTTGCATCAGAAAAGTCGAGTTCAAGTCTATCTGGTGTAATAATATAAATGTTTTTTTTCTATCCGGTATAATTTTTTTTATAATATATATTGGAATATATAAAAATTATTTATAAAAAATATATTTTTATAGGTGAGTCTTAAAAATTTTTTAATATTGAAAATAATTTTACAACTACACACATTGCAAATGCAAAATAATTCCGTAAATAAATTTATCCGTAATTCCGTAAATAAATAGTATTTTCTATATTTTGAGAATTCTTAAGTTAATTAATTTTACCAAAAAAAATATTTTTAATCATTTTTATATATTTCAATATATTATTAAAAAAGAAAAAAAGTGTTGATACCGATAAATTTGAATCCGAGTTTTAACGATGACAGACCTTTGCCATTATGTATACATATATTAGTATATAAATTTACGACATGTTCTACAACAGACTAGAATTAATAGTTGTTCTCTCCTTGTCTCTCTATCACGCTGACGATATGTAAAGTCGATGAAAAAATACAAAATAAAAAAAGCAATCAATTGCCAATAAGCCTAATAAGCGCCCGTGTCTTACATTCTGTACATTAGTTCACTCTTTGAATTATTATTTTATTATTATTAAGTATTACTGTACAATTTAAAAACATATATGTAATTTTTGATATTATTTACATTTTATTTACATTATTGATATATATACACACATATGTGCATAAGCATATATAAAATTTACAAAAAGTGAGTGCTTATTAGCCTTGCTACATTACTGCCTTCTGGTACGGAAGGCCAGAAAGCATTTTCAGTCCGTATCTCGCGAATACCGCCACGGTAGAGGAACGAGGAGAACACGTGATTATCGGTTCTTATCTCTCTACGATGCGTCCGCGTGAACAATGCAATGGTGTATGTACGTGTACTGTAACCGTTGATTTCATATGAGTCCGTCGGATCGATAACGATCCGAGAAATAGGGCCGATGTAAGTGGCCGACGGCACACCTTCGGCATGGAAAGCGAGAAATTCGCGTAGATACCGAAAATTACGTTTAATTGGGCGCCAGGCGCGAGATTCGCGCCACTCTGAAAGTTTACAAATCGACAGATGACCTTTATAATCCGTAAATCATCCCGAAAATTTCCACGACGGCGATAATCGACTCGCTCAGATCGTCAGGGGGTAGAGGGGGGAGCTCGGACGGGAGAGAGAACGGAATGCGAGAGAGGCTATTTAAAATCGCTCAAATGTAACAAGCATTGAATATATTTGAACAATGGTGAATGAAGATAGACAAAAAAGTAATTGTATAAAAGCTTGAGTGAAATGTTAGGTCAAGAAAGGAAAATCAATATTTTTTCGGTATACTACGGAAGGATCTCCGTTTTAGTGACGCCGAAATACAAATAAACGAGGCTGAAATTTGATTCGGACAATACAATACGGCGTATTTACGGCCGAGACGCGGCGCGTTGTTATTATTCCGCGTCTTTGAGACGACCCGACGCGGTGATATCGGACGACACGCGGGACCCGGAAGTAAATTCGCACGCCTACGTGTCGAATAATTATTACCGCACGAGACTTAATAAGGTCCGTGCGGCGTAATTAATTCTGAGGGTTGTAGGCAATACAAAATTTCCGTAAACTGTAGTAGGTCCCGCGCGACTTCCTTTGAGATCAATCACGCCGGTCGTCCCTCGCAGTATATTACAAAGAATCAGAAGACTGCGCGGATAATGATATGCGCGAGAAAGAATACGCTATTTCTGATGCGTGACTCTAGACAATTTTCTATTCTCAGATATAGAAACTTTAACAGGCGAGAACGACACAATAATCACGAGACGAGACTTTTGTTTTACATTAATGTAACGAAATCGCGGTGACTGTCGGCGTATCCGCGGGAGAGAGAGCCTCTCTTAATATACGCGCGGGAGAGAGCACGCGGTCGGCCGGGCGCCGGGATAAATTCTACGCGGAACGAATCTCTAAATTAAACCTCTCGTAATATCACGAAATGACACCGGTGAATATTTAATAACCGGCCGCGCCCGTGACACGCGTCTCTCCCGAATACTCTACTCACAAACGAACGAATTTAGCGGCTTTACAAAATTATAGGGCCGTTCGTCTCACCGGTATCGGTGGGTCCTTCGATGCTTCGGCATCCGCACGCAGGAACCTCTGCCCTCGACAACGCTCCGCTAGACAGTGACGAGCAAGAGGCCTGCCGGGATCACGCCGATAATAAATTGGGCATTTTCCACCCGTGGCGCTCCTTATCCTGGCAGGGCCGCCGGGCGTCCCGCGGGGCCCTGTTAATTTGCTTGAGAAAAATTTCTCTCGCCGTTCCTCTTTTCTTCCGCATTGAGTTCCGCTGTTCCTCTATATTGTTCGTCGGAAAGACTCCTACGAGCGCGTCTCTTTGCTGTTCCTCCCAAAAATCCGCCAGATCGATTGTTTGATCGATGGTGAAATTTCGTGTATCCGGATCTGCGGAGGCTCGAGGCAGGGTATCTCCCGCGCCTTTTGTTTCCGGGGCTCTCTCGCGAGAGAGTGGCCATCCCCGTCTCTTGCTGGAATCTCTGCGAAAGAAGGAACCTTTTATGCCGGATCCCGGTTCTTAACGGGAGGAGCAATCCCGAAAACCTATGTGTGAATAATATTTACCGGGCGTGATCCGGACGTGGTGGCCTCTGCTCAGTCCGAAATCGTCCTCTTCGTTCTCTCCGTCCTCTCATCCCTCTCTCTCTCGGTTTCTCCGGTTGAGACACGGACCCTATGCAAAATTGCTCGCCGAAAACGCAAAAATCGCTTAAACAAAAATTATAAATAAAGTAATTCGCGAAACGGATGCGCGGAGCGCATCCTCCGACACGGAAGAAAACGCAAAAATGATTTTTCGGGTGTTCTCTCTCTCTCTCTCTCAAAGATTGGCGAGAGAGCAAAGGTTCTCGAATTTCCCGCCTTCTCGACCGGGCCTTCGGCCCTTGTGACGGACAGTAAAAAATGTCACGTTACAGTACATACATGCACCACTACATAAAACCCGAGAATTGATTTCTCGGCGTTGGCAACACTGAAATCGGAGTTTCGCGTTGTCACCGCGCGAGGTCTCCAACATCAATTCGAAGTCTGGCCGGACGACCTGTCGACCCTTAAAAAAAGATATTTTATACCAGAGATGATATATTCGTCTGCTAGTTGCTTTTAAAAATATCTTCTCCCAAAATGATTTGCATGTGCGTTCCGGTTATTAAAAAAAGATATTTTATACCAGAGACAATATATTCGTCTGCTAGTTGTTTTTAAAAATATCTTCTCCCAAAACAATTTGCATGTGCGTTCTGGTTATTAAAAAAAAATATTTTATACCAGAGACAATATATTCGTCTGCTATTCTAAAAATATCTTCTCCTAGAACGATTTGCATGTGCGTTCTGGTTATTTAAAAAAAGATATTTTATACCAGAGACAATATATTCGTCTGCTAATTGTTTTTAAAAATATCTTCTCCCAAAACGATTTGCATGTGCGTTCTGGTTATTAAAAAAAAATATTTTATACCAGAGACAATATATTCGTCTGCTATTCTAAAAATATCTTCTCCTAGAACGATTTGCATGTGCGTTCTGGTTATTAAAGTTAGGATCCACCCAGCAAACACCGATATATAATTGTTACATTGCTATAATAAAACGGAATATAACAGGTAATATAACGTGTACGTTATATGTAACATCCATGTTAGTTGTAATTTCTCACTCATAGATGTAACATTTTAATGTAACATATATTACATTATAGTTATATTGTAATTATATACCAAATAGCACATTGATGTATTGATAAATCAGTGCTATCTTGGGATATAATGACAATATAACTACAATGTAATATATATAATATTAAAAATGTTACATCTATGAGTGGGAAATTACAACTAACATATACGTTACATGTAACATGCTTAAGTATATAACATTTATATACTGTGGGCAATCGTTAGTACCTACGATGCAATGCCTGGAGTCAAATTCAAATACAGGTACGTGTAGTAAAAGTGTCAAATTTTGGGAAGATAATCATTTTGTTATCTCGAGATTAGCCCTCTGAATATAAATCGTATTCAGGAAAGCATGCGCTTAAGAGCGTCGCATTGTCGACTTTTCTCATATGGAATGAACTTCAGAGATCATTCAATAATCATATGAAAGAAATAGAGTGCCAATTTAAAGATTGGAAACTCATAAAAACTAAAACCGAAGGCCAAGAGGAAAATGGCTCTAGGAATAGCACATATAAAAATACTAGCAATAAATCCATCGATTTTCAAAAATCGGTGGAATTATTCTCAGATAGGATGGATTCTAAAGTTAGTATTCAAAAAGTGTCGCCTTTTCCTAAATAATAAAAATTTATCAAATCAATTGTATATTCCAATTTGTTATATTTCAATACATATCGTTGCAAAAAGACTCCTCAATGCAAATGTCTCGTTTGCTATAATCGGAGAGACGAAAAAAAACATTTTGTGGCTGCGTTCTTACGGGAATGGGCGATGGAGGGGCCCATTATATCCTCGATATTTAAAAAAATATTATATAATATTTTTTCATTATCGACTTACATATAATTATCAATATAATTACTTATCATTTACATGTGTGTATGAATATATTTACTGAGCATTCACATGTGTGTATAAATATATTTACTGAGTGTTCTAAATAAAACGTTACAATTTTTTATTTCTAAAAGTATAATTTTTAGAAAATAATGCTGCAAATAAAAGTTCCAGTATTTCAACGGAGATATACATACTTTGATGTTACAGAAATGTTTGTAGAAGGCAATTTTCAATATCATTAGTCAACTTGATTATTTTATATTGATTAGTCTAAGTATTTATGTAAATTGATTTTTTCCTTGTAACATATTCTGTATACAGGGTAAAAGTCAATAATTAAACGGTTTACGAGATATTTTACATAATCTAACATATTTTGATATAAAAAATAAAAAATATTTAGTGTTCGATAATACTTTTATGTATAGAATAATGATAGACAAATAAAAAAAGATACACAGTAAGAAAAAATATACAATTTGCTACATGCAGCTATAATATCTTTTTTCGTAAAAACATGTTTGTTGTTTATACCAATTGTTTTGTCTAATTATTCTATAATAAAAGCAAGATTATTGAAAACTAAATATTTTACAAGATATTTTGTATTTTATATCAAAAATATGTCAGATTATGTGAAATATTTCGGAAACTGTTTAATTCTTGGCTACATTTCCTTATATTTTTATGCAGAATATTACAAAAAATCTATTTACATAAACGCTTAGAATAATTCTATATAAAATATTTAAATTGACTAAATAAATAAGCTTGAAAATTGCCTCTTACAAACATTTCTATGACATCAACTATGCCCCCCTTGAGATACTAAAACTTATTTGAAACATTTTTTCTTACATTTTTAGCGATAAAAATTTGTAACGCTTATTTAAACACCCGGTACATATTTATTACATCTCTATTCTTCTTATATATATATGTATATAATGTTAGATTATGTAAAATATCTCGTAAACCGTTTAATTATTGACTTTTACCCTGTATGCAGAATATGTTACAAGGAAAAAATCAATTTACATAAATACTTAGACTAATCAATATAAAATAATCAAGTTGACTAATGATATTGAAAATTGTCTTCTACAAACATTTCTGTAACATCAAAGTATGTATATCTCCGTTGAAATACTGGAATTTTTTATTTGCAGCATTATTTTCTAAAAATTATACTTTTAGAAATAAAAAATTGTAACGTTTTATTTAGAACACTCAGTAAATATATTTATATACACACATGTGAATGCTCAGTAAATATATTCATATACACACATGTGAATGATAAGTAATTATATTCATACACAACATCCCAGCAAACACCGATATATAACTGTTACATTGCTATAATAAAACGGAATGTAACAGGTAATATAACGTGTACGTTACATGTTAGTTGTAATTTCCCACTCATAGATGTAACATTTTAATATAACATATGTATATTACATTGTAGTTATATTGTAATTATATACCAAATAGCACATTGATATATTGATAAGTCAGTGCTATCTTGGGATATAATGACAATATAAAATAAAAACTTTTGTATTCGGCTCGAATTATTGTGTTACAATAAAAATGAACTATCGACGGCAATCGGAGCCTGTGCGGATGTCATGCACAAAAATTAATAAATAGAAATGAGATCTCACATAAAGCTCATTTATTCAATTCTAAACGTTTGGACCCACTTCGGGTCTTCTTCAGTAGAATCCGCAAACAAATTAAATGTTATTCTCCTCCCTATTCAAACCGTCCGGCCGTCGGAGTGTCTCCCTAACGGTGACCATTGTTAGGAAGGAAGCAGAGCACATAAGTGACTCCCTTACCAACACCCGACAGTAAAAACAGAGAGAAGACGATGCTACACGTGACACATCACTCTAACGAAAATGACAATATAACTACAATGTAATATATGTAATATATGTAATATTAAAAATGTTACATCTATGAGTGGGAAATTACAACTAACATATACGTTACATCTTACATACTTAAGTATATAACATTTATATACTGTGTTTGCTGGGATATATATATATATATATATATATATATATATAATATATATATAAATTGCATGTAAATATATAAGCAAAAAACATATATATATATATATATATAATATTGTGTTCAAACTATGTGATAAAGATAGACACAATTATGTATGTATGTTTTACTGTCATTGACACGCTTAGATAAAAACGCGTGTGCAAGATGATTCAACAGTAAAAATATATTATGTTGTCTAAAAAAATATATGTTGAAATAAAATTGTTTTTTTTTTTTTACATGCATGTAAATTTTTAATATATGGAAATTGCCGATAATGGCGAAATTAAAATTGTCGGTAATTATCGACAATTTTAGTTCCGCTTAGATGAGGGCACTAACCCGTCGGAGTTCGGCCAACGCTCCGGCATCCCCAACTATGTTTATTAATTTTATGTCTTATTACAATTTTGTCAGAACATTGAGAAGTATCCCAGCAAACACAGTATATAAATGTTATATACTTAAGCATGTTACATGTAATGTATATGTTAGTTGTACTTTCCCACTCATAAATGTAACATTTTTAATATTATATATATTACATTGTAGTTATATTGTCATTATATCCCAAGATAACACTGACTTATCAATATATCAATGTGCTATTTGGTATATAATTACAATATAACTACAATGTAATATATGTTATATTAAAGTGTTACATCTATGAGTGGGAAATTACAACTAACATAGATGTTACATATAACGTACACGTTATATTACCTGTTATATTCTATTTTATTATAGCAATGTAACAATTATATATCGGTGTTTGCTGGGATGTCTCAATGATTTATAAATTTGTGAATATTTAAAATAATTAATTCACATTAATTCTTGCCTTTCTCGCTTTTATTTTGTTTAATATATATATATATATATATATATATATATATATTAAACAAAATAAAAGCGAGAAAGGCAAGAAAAAAGGTAGAGACCCCTCAAGTAAGAGACGTACAAACTGGTTAATGGCTGACTTCGGAAGAATATATATATATATATATATATATATATATATATAAATTCTTCAAATCAGTTTCACTGAATTTATTTCTACCGTGTCTTTACTTTATCGGTATGTTTAAAATAAGATTATTTCATTGGTTCCGCCATATTCTTCCGAAGTCAGCCATTAACCAGTTTGTACGTCTCTTACTTGAGGGGTCTCTACCTACATCAAAGATGCCGACACTCAGGTCGGTATTTATAGTCTGATCTGTTATTTAAGATCGTCTTAAGTCCGAGCTTAAAATGGCACGTAGCCATTTGATTGGTTGAACGCGATCTTAAGTCAACCTCCGACCAGATTTAAGACAATCTTAAATATAAGATCGGACTATGAATACCGGCCTCACTGTCGCTACTGTGTATACCAGTGCATAGCAAATATCGGAAAGACAAAAAAGGAATTGTAAAATGGGAATGGAGCATGTGTAGCTGTACAGCGTGTCGTCTGCTCATTCCGTTTCTTTTTTTGAATTCCAGGCGTCCCATGCATGCTAAAAAATAGAAAAAGTGAAGAAAAATCGGAATTTGTTAAAATCGGAAATGATATTTTAAGGTAAAAAATAAAATTATATAAATAAAAATAATATTATTAAACATTTGTGTAACTAACTACACTCAAAGCGCAAATAGACAAAAATATATCTTTTAGATTTCTAAAAGATATAGTATACTAATTTTTGTATTTTATGAATAAAGGTTGGTTCTTGGTTGAAGAAAGAGGTTAGGATACCATTTCCTGTTGAAAAGTCTGCTTCATGTGATGTCAAAAACCGAAAAATAGAAACAGAAAAGATACACAAATTTAAAAAAAAATTAAGTTTATTATAATATATTAGCTAACAAGTGCGGGGGATCGTAAATCGGCCGAGAGTGCGGAAGTTTGGCGCACGAGGCGAAACCGAGTGTAACAATCCGCACGACCGATTTACGACCCGCACATGTTGGCTACGATATTTTGTGTGACCGATGCGTAGAAAGGGAGCCCTTTCTAAAATCATGTGCGTAAAGGGCGACTTTCCGCGCGTCTGTTGCACAAAAAATTTTTATTTACTTTATGAATATTCTGCAATAAAAATGTTTCAATAACCATTGTTTGAGTACGTAAATAATTCCATATGATGAAATCTGAAATTTATTTGATGTTACCCAAGGAGAACAGAAAAGTCAAAATAATGTCAATTTGACATCATATTGACTAAATTTATGTCATTTTTTGGTTAATATTATTAATCAATATGACGTCAAATTGACATCATTTTGATCTTCTGTTCTCCTTGGGTTAATAGTGCAAAAATTCAGACAGTTGCAATAAATGCCACAAACATCTTGACAATCTAAAAATAATTATGAGCAAATTAACAAGATGTTCTTCTTCTTCTTCTTCTCTTTAGATTGGCAAGGTCCGCAAATCAGTCATGCTGCCAGAGTCTTCCTGATCTTGAGGCCTGAGATACAGCTCCAGTCAAAGCAGGGTCAGATAGAAAGGTTGCAGTCATTTAAGAATGACAGGATAAATGACATTGTTTTAAGAAGGTCTTTGAGGAGCTCAAAAATGCAATAGGGTGGAGAGGATCTTGTTTTAGATTTAATTGAGTGAATCAAAGAGGAGCGATGTTCTTCATACAGAACACAGTCCCAAAGAACATACTGAATGTTCTTCGATGGGGCACCGCATTCACAAGCTGGAGACTTAACAATATTGCACTTATACAAACTATGATTTAAATTATAATGATTCAACCTTATTCTTATGGCAGTAACAATAACCCGTCGCTCGAAGTCGATCCCCGCAAACCAAGACTTGAGAGAAAAAGCAGGATACAGACGAAAATACTGGACAACCCTTGATTCGGCCTAGAGAAGAAGGCATTTGCGAGTGAAAAAGAGAAAAGTCTCTCGCAAAGAGGAGTACAAATCAATGTGTGGCGCACGATACTTAACAAGAGCACCCTCTCTTATTGCTTTTTTGGCCAGGGAATCAGCAGCCTCATTACCCGATATCCCGACATGAGCCGGGATCCAAGACAGAACAATCGATACCCTGAAGAGAGGCGGATCTGAGCTTATTCTTAAGAATCAGAATGAGGTAGTTACAATCGCGATCCAACTTTCTTGAAGAAAAGAGGTCCAATATACTTTTAGAGTCCGAGAAGACCGCAGACTTGACAATGCTATGCTCAAGGATAAAATTAACAGCGTAAATAATAGCGAGGCACTCACCCGAAAATACAGAAAAACCAAGCCCAGTCTTATACATTTCCTGAACTCCGAGAGAGGAGGAGGTAAAAGCAATTCCTACCCTATTGGAATCGTCTCCTTTAGAGACATCTGTAAAAAAATAAACATGATTGTGAAGATTCCGGGAGAAAAGATCGAAAATCTCCTGAGGATCAGAAAAAGAAACCGAATTTTTTTTCTTGAAAGATAAAATTATATTAAAATTTGGCTTAAAGGCCGAGGTTTCATATGAAAAGAGATAAAAGGGAGTTTTGGAAAAAGAAGCAACCAGAGGTTTATATTTTTTGACGGCAAGGTAGGATTTATACAAAAAAAAGTTTATCTAATACATTAAATCGGTTATTACGATAATAAATAGTATCTTGAAGTTCTCCCAATTTGTCTACTAACGGATTAGAGGAAAATGAAAAAGCTTTCAAGATGAATTTTGAAGTAAGGAATGTAAATCTCTGTCGCATAAGGCTAATACTGGTTTCTGAATATTGTTAACTATATTTTTTTAATGCAAAATTAATACCTAATCAAAACATCACATACCAATGCTCAAGCTCGTATGACAATAAAAACAATGATAAATTATTAAATTAAGGCCATGTGTAACGAGCAATACGATATTATTTTATTATTGAGAAGAAAATTCTTAATTTGAAATAATAATTATACAAACGTTTCGAGCTCTACTTGCTCCTCTTCAGTGTGCAAAAAAATAGTGATAATAAATAACGATAATAAATAAATACATAAAATTCTAATAAAAAATCCGCAATACATAGTCAATATAAGTTATATAGTTGAGTCATAGTTAAAACGCAAAATATATTTACAATGAATTGAGACCATTAAAATAGTTCAACAAAGTAAGAACCCAATTAGAAGCAGAATGATTCGTCCGGTTATTCATAAAATATATTAGAATTATTAATAAAAACTTGGAGTGACACTTATACATTACTCCAAATGAACCACTTATCGTTATTTGACGAAAGTCCCTCGATCTGGCAATGATTATGTTCATCCTCTCCAAATTATTTGATATTTGTTAACTGAATTTAAAGAATTTATTCAATTGTAAAATAGGATTCCACTAATGTGTATGTGAAAAAAAGATTAAAAATTATAAATTAAACTAACTACTAAAATATTGAACCTTTATGCTTACAAATTGTTCCGAATAACTTGAGATGACGATGCTTCTAATTGTTGTTGGCCTTATTGTTAGTACTTGACTGTTGTCTAGTCTTTTAAAAAGTCGAATAAATAGGTGTCAGATCTCACAAAATAAACATTTACATAAGTCTAAAAATTCGATATTTCTTCTAGAATGTCGAAATACGCGTTGTTAAGCAATTCGGTGTCTGTGTTATTATTTATACCATGCCTTTGTTCCTTGATGTGTATCATTTCCGAGATAAGTCTTTTATAATAATTAGATTCAATATCAAGTATTTTAACGTTATCCCAATCAAAAGCATGTTTTTTATCCATAATATGTTCAGAGACCACAGAATGCTTGGAGGAATCAAATTTAATATTATTCATATGCTCTTTTAGTCTAGTGTGTAATTTTCTTTTGGTTTGCCCAACATACGAAGCTTCACAATCCTTACAATTAATTTTGTAGACAACATTATTATTATTGTTATGTACGTTTTTGTCCTTGTGGACTTTAATTAATTTGTTAAGATTATTTAGACAACGGTATCCTACTCTGAAATCTGATTTTTTTATTGTCGATGCTATTGTCTCAGAAATGTTATTAATGTATGGAATGACGAAAAATTTTTTCTTGCTATTATCTTCTGCAATTTCTTTTTTTCTATTGTTGTTAAACTGACCATTGTTTAAAACTCTTATTCTCTTATTTATTTCTTTAAAGATTAAATGAATAGGGTAACCGTTGTCCAATAATATTTTAATACACAGTTCTAAATTTTTCTTATGATATATGGGATGAGATAATAACAATGCCCTATTAATAAGATTATAAATTACTCCTATTTTATGGCACATAGGGTGACTCGATAAAAAAGATAGTACTCTACCTGAACATGTCTTTTTTTGAAACCAATCTAAGTGTATGATGTTGTCTATTATTTTAATGTTTAAATCTAGAAAATTTATGCTTCTATTAATTTCGTATTCAATCGTAAATTGTAGTCGTTGATTGTAACTATTAAACTTATTCAATACGCTATCAATTTTATTCTTTGGTGCCACCATAATAATGTCGTCTACATACCTATAATATATTCCAATACCGATGTCCAATTCATTAATTATTGATTCTTCAAGATCTTGCATAACAATATTAGCAATTATTGGCGATAACGGGGAACCCATAGGTGTGCCATAAACTTGCTTGTATACAATGTCATTGAATGTGAAGTATGTTGACGACAATATAAATTTAACCATGGAAATGAATTCATTTTTTGGAATTAATGTATGTGTATTGATATAATTCCATCTATTGCTCACACTTTCTATTGCAAGATCTATCGGAATGTTAGTGAATAGTGAAACCACGTCTAATGATATTAGAATATCTTCCGCACCAATTTTCTTACCCGCTAGCTTGCTGTAAAGTTCAAAACTATTATTTACATTACTTTTTCCCGTAGGAATACTATTTGAAATGATTTTATGTAAAAATGTGGCTATCGAGTAAAGCGTGGTATTAATCGATGACACAATTACTCTAAATGGAGTATTCTCCTTGTGTATTTTTGGGAGACCATAACATTTTGGAAGAAGGGAGTCGCTGGAACGTAGTGAGTAATATTCTTTATTAGAAATGTACCCTTTTTTTTGCCATTTCTTAAGAATATCGTTTAGTTCCTTTTCTATTTTGGAGGATGGGTTCTTTTTTATGATAGAATAGGTGCTATTGTCTTCAAGTAAACCTTCCATCTTATTCGTGTAATATTCTTTTGTCATCGCGACTGTTACGTTGCCCTTATCAGCCCTTGTAAAAAGAATATCCGGATTATCATGGCAAAACCTCCTTGTATATTTATACATACTAATCAAATCTTCATGAGTTGAATTAAACTTAGTTTTGCCGTGTAAAAAATAGGAAAGTTGTGGAACCAGATTGTTACGTAATGTATTTAAATTTTTCATGTTAGAACTAGTGGAATTCCCTTCTATATCTTTGATAAACTCGTGTATGGCCAACTTTTTGTCATTCTTAAACGGCAGGCCGAATTTACTTCCAAATTGTAATAGATTAGTGACATTGGTAGGAATTATTGTGTCAGTCAAATTAATAAACCATTTTTCGTTAGTACTGGTTAGAGGATTAATATGTTTGTCTCTGAATTTATTAGGATATATGACAATGTCTTTGTTTATATTATTGTTTACTGAAATTGTTGATTGTGGAATGTCTATTTTGTTGATGGAATAACTAAGTTTAATCGGTTTGATATTTCTCAGATATTCGTCTTGTTTCTTTTTAATTAGCCAATTAAATTTGTTATTATGTTTGTTATGTAGTCTGTTATGAAACATGTCAAATGAGATGAAATGATGTCTTAAAATTTCGTTCCATATGTGTACTGGCAGTTTGTTAGCCACATATCTTGAAATATTGTAAAGTTTACCATGTAATAAATTAATTAATCTATATAAATCTCTGATTTCAATATTTAAAATTTGTTTTTTGAATCTGTACAGCAAGCTATCAAGCCTTTTTTTCGATCTAAAGTGATGCAAACAAAATTGATTCCTACAATACGACGTCAAGTGGTTAGGTAAGACATCAAAATTTTTACAATGTTTTAAAAAATTCAACTTTGATCTAGCTTTGATTATTTGATAATTTAAATCAATCCATTGCTTTAACCTCCATGTTATTTCTCCCCCAAATGAATTATATAAGAACTTAAAATTGAAACGATGAAATTTAAACGGAATATTAGTATAACGCATTTTCCGGCCAGCGTAAAAAGCAATGCAAAATTAATACCTAATCAAAACATCACATACCAATGCTCAAGCTCGTATGACAATAAAAACAATGATAAATTATTAAATTAAGGCCATGTGTAACGAGCAATACGATATTATTTTATTATTGAGAAGAAAATTCTTAATTTGAAATAATAATTATACAAACGTTTCGAGCTCTACTTGCTCCTCTTCAGTGCGCAAAAAAATAGTGATAATAAATAACGATAATAAATAAATACATAAAATTCTAATAAAAAATCCGCAATACATAGTCAATATAAGTTATATAGTTGAGTCATAGTTAAAACGCAAAATATATTTACAATGAATTGAGACCATTAAAATAGTTCAACAAAGTAAGAACCCAATTAGAAGCAGAATGATTCGTCCGGTTATTCATAAAATATATTAGAATTATTAATAAAAACTTGGAGTGACACTTATACATTACTCCAAATGAACCACTTATCGTTATTTGACGAAAGTCCCTCGATCTGGCAATGATTATGTTCATCCTCTCCAAATTATTTGATATTTGTTAACTGAATTTAAAGAATTTATTCAATTGTAAAATAGGATTCCACTAATGTGTATGTGAAAAAAAGATTAAAAATTATAAATTAAACTAACTACTAAAATATTGAACCTTTATGCTTACAAATTGTTCCGAATAACTTGAGATGACGATGCTTCTAATTGTTGTTGGCCTTATTGTTAGTACTTGACTGTTGTCTAGTCTTTTAAAAAGTCGAATAAATAGGTGTCAGATCTCACAAAATAAACATTTACATAAGTCTAAAAATTCGATATTTCTTCTAGAATGTCGAAATACGCGTTGTTAAGCAATTCGGTGTCTGTGTTATTATTTATACCATGCCTTTGTTCCTTGATGTGTATCATTTCCGAGATAAGTCTTTTATAATAATTAGATTCAATATCAAGTATTTTAACGTTATCCCAATCAAAAGCATGTTTTTTATCCATAATATGTTCAGAGACCACAGAATGCTTGGAGGAATCAAATTTAATATTATTCATATGCTCTTTTAGTCTAGTGTGTAATTTTCTTTTGGTTTGCCCAACATACGAAGCTTCACAATCCTTACAATTAATTTTGTAGACAACATTATTATTATTGTTATGTACGTTTTTGTCCTTGTGGACTTTAATTAATTTGTTAAGATTATTTAGACAACGGTATCCTACTCTGAAATCTGATTTTTTTATTGTCGATGCTATTGTCTCAGAAATGTTATTAATGTATGGAATGACGAAAAATTTTTTCTTGCTATTATCTTCTGCAATTTCTTTTTTTCTATTGTTGTTAAACTGACCATTGTTTAAAACTCTTATTCTCTTATTTATTTCTTTAAAGATTAAATGAATAGGGTAACCGTTGTCCAATAATATTTTAATACACAGTTCTAAATTTTTCTTATGATATATGGGATGAGATAATAACAATGCCCTATTAATAAGATTATAAATTACTCCTATTTTATGGCACATAGGGTGACTCGATAAAAAAGATAGTACTCCATTAATTCCAAAAAATGAATTCATTTCCATGGTTAAATTTATATTGTCGTCAACATACTTCACATTCAATGACATTGTATACAAGCAAGTTTATGGCACACCTATGGGTTCCCCGTTATCGCCAATAATTGCTAATATTGTTATGCAAGATCTTGAAGAATCAATAATTAATGAATTGGACATCGGTATTGGAATATATTATAGGTATGTAGACGACATTATTATGGTGGCACCAAAGAATAAAATTGATAGCGTATTGAATAAGTTTAATAGTTACAATCAACGACTACAATTTACGATTGAATACGAAATTAATAGAAGCATAAATTTTCTAGATTTAAACATTAAAATAATAGACAACATCATACACTTAGATTGGTTTCAAAAAAAGACATGTTCAGGTAGAGTACTATCTTTTTTATCGAGTCACCCTATGTGCCATAAAATAGGAGTAATTTATAATCTTATTAATAGGGCATTGTTATTATCTCATCCCATATATCATAAGAAAAATTTAGAACTGTGTATTAAAATATTATTGGACAACGGTTACCCTATTCATTTAATCTTTAAAGAAATAAATAAGAGAATAAGAGTTTTAAACAATGGTCAGTTTAACAACAATAGAAAAAAAGAAATTGCAGAAGATAATAGCAAGAAAAAATTTTTCGTCATTCCATACATTAATAACATTTCTGAGACAATAGCATCGACAATAAAAAAATCAGATTTCAGAGTAGGATACCGTTGTCTAAATAATCTTAACAAATTAATTAAAGTCCACAAGGACAAAAACGTACATAACAATAATAATAATGTTGTCTACAAAATTAATTGTAAGGATTGTGAAGCTTCGTATGTTGGGCAAACCAAAAGAAAATTACACACTAGACTAAAAGAGCATATGAATAATATTAAATTTGATTCCTCCAAGCATTCTGTGGTCTCTGAACATATTATGGATAAAAAACATGCTTTTGATTGGGATAACGTTAAAATACTTGATATTGAATCTAATTATTATAAAAGACTTATCTCGGAAATGATACACATCAAGGAACAAAGGCATGGTATAAATAATAACACAGACACCGAATTGCTTAACAACGCGTATTTCGACATTCTAGAAGAAATATCGAATTTTTAGACTTATGTAAATGTTTATTTTGTGAGATCTGACACCTATTTATTCGACTTTTTAAAAGACTAGACAACAGTCAAGTACTAACAATAAGGCCAACAACAATTAGAAGCATCGTCATCTCAAGTTATTCGGAACAATTTGTAAGCATAAAGGTTCAATATTTTAGTAGTTAGTTTAATTTATAATTTTTAATCTTTTTTTCACATACACATTAGTGGAATCCTATTTTACAATTGAATAAATTCTTTAAATTCAGTTAACAAATATCAAATAATTTGGAGAGGATGAACATAATCATTGCCAGATCGAGGGACTTTCGTCAAATAACGATAAGTGGTTCATTTGGAGTAATGTATAAGTGTCACTCCAAGTTTTTATTAATAATTCTAATATATTTTATGAATAACCGGACGAATCATTCTGCTTCTAATTGGGTTCTTACTTTGTTGAACTATTTTAATGGTCTCAATTCATTGTAAATATATTTTGCGTTTTAACTATGACTCAACTATATAACTTATATTGACTATGTATTGCGGATTTTTTATTAGAATTTTATGTATTTATTTATTATCGTTATTTATTATCACTATTTTTTTGCGCACTGAAGAGGAGCAAGTAGAGCTCGAAACGTTTGTATAATTATTATTTCAAATTAAGAATTTTCTTCTCAATAATAAAATAATATCGTATTGCTCGTTACACATGGCCTTAATTTAATAATTTATCATTGTTTATATTTTTTTACTTTATTTCTTACTCTTTACTAATTACTTCAATACATAACATTTTCAGGTATATTAAGTCCTTGAAATAATTTTAAACTAAACAAAATGTTTTTTAGTACAGTTTCGTTTTATTTAAAATTAATTCAGGGACTTAATATTTTTAAAAATTGTATGTGCTAAAATATATAAGTATAATTATTATATAACAGTACCTGAATTATTTTAATAACAGTTATGTAACAATAAAATAATTTATATTACAATTATATAACATTTTAAAGTTTTATATAACTGCTATATAATATTTAGGTTATTATGTTACAGTTCTGTAACATTTTAGTTATGTGTTATATATTGGTTATATAACTACAATATACCAGTGGGAAATTATAACTAACGTGAATGTTACGTGAATGTAACGAACACGTTATATTACTTGTTACATTCCGTTTTATTGTGGCAATGTAACTGTTATATATCTGTGTTTGCTGGGAATGCGTTGGTCGATGTAGAACGCCTGGCTCCCACATAGTAACGGAGGGCTCTGCGCTGCACTCTATCGAGCCCTTCCATAAGGGTCCCGTTATGCATCGGAAAAAGAAACGAGGCATATTCAATAGAACCACGCACCAATGTATACCGTTAACAGAGTGCTCGGGTTTGCTCCCCACCACCAGAGATTAGCAAAAAAATAATATTAAATTAATATTGCTTAATTATTAATCGCAAAAAATATTACCTGATTACTCAATTAATCGGTAATTAAAGCGGACAATTACTTGATTACTCGAATAATCGGTAATCAAAGTCGACAATTACTTGATTACTCGAATAATCGGTAATCAAAGCGAACGATTACTTGATTACTCGATTAATCGGTAATCAAAGCGGACAATTACTTGATTACTCGATCAATCGGTAATCAAAGTCGACAATTACTTGATTACTCGGTTAATCGGTAATCAAAGTCGACGATTACTTGATTACTCGATTAATCAGTAATCAAAATCGGCGATTATTTGATTACTCAATTAATCGGTTATCAAAATCGACGATTACTTGATTGTTCGATTAATTGGTTATCAAAATTGGCGATTACTTGATTACTCGATTATCCATCCATTACAAAATGTCATGGAAATAAACATTGATAATAATAGCTTCGATTTTAACAACGATAACGTCGAAGATACATCTAATTACAGGTCGAACAATATCTTAGGAATTACTGCGTGTGATATCGAATTTCAACGTTTTTGCAAAGAACGAAAAATCGATTTATCGATTTTACACGCATATCCCATTATTAAATCGGCATTTTTTAAATTTAATACTCGATTGCCCTCTTCAGCTCCGGTTGAGAGATTATTTAGTTTCGCGACAATGTTTCACATTGGAAAATTTAATCGTCTAACGGATGACAATTTTGAAAAAAGAGTATTGTCAAAAGCTAATTGTATTTTTGAGAATAAAAATACGTAAAAAATATTTAAAAATGTAATATAAAACGTTCTCATCATTTAATTAATTTCTCAACAATATTCACTAACTTTATTAGAAAAATATTAAATTCGTTCTTTTTTCCTGTGTCTAATTGCTGGTTAGATTATTAATTAATTACATAATCAAGAAATATCTGATTATTAACATCATATTACTCAGTACAGTTTATTATAATACTGATGAAAAAGTAATTGAAAAATTTTTAGATCTGATTACCGTAATCAAGTAATCGCCGATTTTGATAACCGATTAACCGAGTAATCAAGTAATTGTCGACTTTGATTACCGATTGATCGAGTAATCAAGTAATTGTCGACTTTGATTACCGATTGATCGAGTAATCAAGAAATTGTCGACTTTGATTACCGATTATTCGAGTAATCAAGTAATTGTCGACTTTGATTACCGATTATTCGAGTAATCAAGTAACTGTCCGCTTTAATTACCGATTAATAGAGTAATCAGGTAATTGTCGACTTTGATTACTGATTAATCATGTTATCGTTAATCAAAGCTACAAATAATCATTAATGCCGATCCCTGTCCACCACGTCCCAGTGAGGGATCTAATAATATTACATAATTTACCACATTTAGCAATCAGATATTGCATATGTTTTTGGATCTTCATCTTTGGATCGAAATTTATTCCCAAAAACTTTACAGAATTTGAAGGATAAATCTCTACATCCATCAACCTAAATGGGAACCGAGCACCACAGATCCTCTTTTGGGTAAATATCATAAAATCCGATTTCACAGGTGAAATCGATAAACCACGAGAGGATAAAAAGTTTGAGAGTCTGGAAGCAGATTCTTCCAGGACTCTCAACGAGTTCCTCATATCAGAAGAACGAGCATATAAGACAATATCGTCTGCAAATTGTAAAATCTGGCATCCATTATCAAGTTGCCTCTCACATCCACGAACATAAAGATTAAATAAAAGAGGGCTTAAGATGGAGCCTTGGGGGACCCCTTATAAGAAAAGTAAGGATCAGACACGATGTCATTATTGACAAATAACAGCTGCCTGCACGAAGTCAGACAATACAAAATAACAAATATGCGGGGGCAGTCCTATCTCTATGAGATCATTTGTTAGAATAACGGGGATCACATTGTCGAACGCTCTCTCAATATCCAAGAATAAGCAAGCCATATCCCGGGCAGACACGTATCCAGAGTAGACCTCCGCAGAAAGAATACCAAGAAAGAATATCAAGACAAGACTTTCTCCTCCTGAATCCATACTGAGAGAGAGGGAAGATGTCGACGGACTCCACCCACCATTCTAGGCGGGTCAGGATGAGCTTTTCAAGAACTTTAAGAAGGCAGGAGGTAAGAGAGATAGGACAAAATTTTCCTGGTGTACTCTTTGAAATAAGAAACACTAGAGAAGTACTCTAAGAAAGCGAAAAAAGGCCCGCCAAGAGTAATTTATTAAATATATCAAGGAGAGATACCAAATACGCGTCTGGAAGAGAAACAATCAGGTTGTAATCTATCTGGTCTAAGCTAGGAGAGGAACTGATCTTTAAATTAGATAAAACAGAATAAAACTCTCTGAGTGTGAAAGGAGTAGAGAAAGAATGACACTGGATTTGATTTGAGGACAAATCATTGATCGAAAAATAAATTTTATTAAATGTTGAAAGAGGACAGATTTTGTTGATAGTGTTCAGTATTTCCGGGGGAAATGAAAGATTGAAATGAGGTGGGGGAACAGCAATCCCCAGATGTCTGTTCCTAAATCTCTTGTTGTGTGCTTCGGGTAAGGCACAAGGAGTTGCGCCAAATTGGGATGAGGATCCGGGGCGTCAGGACTTGTATCGGGTTGATTAAATAAACACACGTCACTTTTCACTATTAAAGAACTTTTATTTTAATTAATCGCTTAACTTTTCTTTGTTTCACCAATGTTACACTTGTGCGTATATCTGTTTAGCGGCACTATTTAACTATAACTTTGCGTATCGCGCGCGACTGCGAAAAAATGTTAAAGATCGCACGCGGCTAGCGAAGTCGTTGTAATTAACGACTCGAGGTCGACTTCGGAGCGACTTGGGAGCGACTTTGCGATTGCCGGGCGCGTCTTCTGCTCCGTTTTTATAGTATCGCTTTTTGGAATTTCCTTGATCGGAAGGGATGCCTGGCAACGGGCCTCCTTGGTCAAGGACCTAGGTGCAAGCGAAGCAGATTCAAAGTCCTTCTGTTTTGCTTGCACGTTGAGCAATTTCGGTTCCGCGTATATCTCGCAGCGTATGCGTTTTTACGCGGTCAGTGTCCGTCGTCAAGCGGATGTAATACGAGTAGTTATACATTAATAGTTATATCTCTTAGGGATATAACATTCCTCCCCCGTTAAAGAAGAAAAACGAAGGTACGTAGTTTTTCGCTTAAACCTAAAGTTTATAAATGTTTTATGCCCGTTTACAATATAATTACAATCGTTTCCTATTTTCTAAAAACGTGTGCTATTGCTTTTTCTCAGTATGGATCTAGGTAAATTCCAGTCATCGTCAAGTATCTTTGATCATCCTCGTCGTAGCGTTTCATCGTATATCAGCATTTTTTTACCGACTTTAATTTTCGTTTTAAAAATTTTTCGGTTCGCCTAGGCATCGTCCGATAAAAAATTCCTGGCTCGGTTTGTTCGGCTTTTATGATTGTTGCGCTATTTTGGCGGGTCGGATAATTGTTTCGCTGCGCGGGTGTAATCGGACCTTCTCATACGGGCGCAATTTTATTACAGCGTTTCCTAGTTGCAGCTCCTGTTTCCTATGGTTGCAAGAAACATTTTGTTTCTTCAGGAAATCTATTCTTATAATTCCGTCATATTTCATCGGGAAATCATCTTTCACGACGTAAATCGCGTGTTTTATCTTGTTCCCGTTTAGCTCAATGGTCGCGTACATTTTCCCGATCGTCTTTGCCTTGTGACCGGTTATTCCAACGAGGATTATTTTATCATTGTAAATTTCGGTCTCGCCCTTCAAGAGTTTCACTTTTATCAATGAAATAGTAGCTCCTGAATCGTAAAGCATATTTACTTTTCCGTGTTTTGCCTCTCGCATGGGCAGAGTAATTACATTTAAACTCTTTCTCTCTCTCTCTCTCTCTCTCTCGGCGTTCGGCGCACGTGTGTCACCTGATATTCCCGCGCGCGTGTTGTCTTATTTCCTCTTGTCTCTCGTTTTCGTCGCTGCTTCGCTCAGAATCCGTATCATTTTTTTTCGTTCTCGGCTTCTTATGACTCTCGGTTACATTAACGTTACGCGATTTTTTATCACCGTTTACTCTATCGTGACTTGATGTCGTTTTTGGCCGTCCATTTAAAGTCCAGCATTCTTCACGATTGTGCCCGCGTTTTTTGCAGTAATTGCAAAATTTTTCTACTGTAGTTACGCGATCTGACTTCTCCGGTTTCGGAAGCGCCTATTTACTACTACGGCATTCTCGCCCAATGTGGCCTGATTTTCCACATTTGTAGCAAGTAATTTTTTCGAAATCTCGCGATGACGACTTTATATCCCGTTGGTTATTTCTAGTTGATCGGGGCATTGGCGTTCCTGACCTTTTCTTCCGTTATTGCTGCGTTGATAGCATCCTTCAATGTACGATAATCCCGTGACCTAACGATGGTTTGTATTTCCTCGCGCAGTTCTGTCTGGAAGTTATGTAACGCCTGTCCTTGTATCGTTTCGAGGATAACGCGTTTTTCCGTCGTGGAGCGCGCTCGTCCCTCGATCATTGACTCATAGAGCTCCATTGCAACAGTCTCGACGCGAATTCCGAAAGCTTGTGAGTCTTTGTTCGCTTTCTGTTTAAGGGAATTAAACTCAATTTGTAAATGGGTGGTCGTATGCTTGCTTTGATACGTTGATTCTAATTGTCTTTTTAATTCCTCGTAAGTTCGTATATCTTGCGTTTTGCAATCAAGCCAAGCCTTTCCCTTGATTTTTGTGCTAAGGATGCCCCAAACTAGACTGTCCTCGTCGCGTCTGTTTATATGACTGATAGCGTACGTGCATGCATCTAGAAATTTATTGAATTCGCGTTGTGACTGGCCGTGGAAAGTGGGTATAAGTTCCCTTGCTTCCTTTAGCGTCATGTATCTTCCGCGTACATTTCTACGGTTTCTTACGTCGTATTTGCTGCATCCATATGCGATGTCGTATCTCTCTTCCTCACGTCTGTTCCGGTTTTCGTTACGAAATTCTTGTTCATCTTCGGATCTTTGCTCGTGAGTATTTCTTCGTAGATCACGTCGGTGACTCTGTCGTCTACCCAGGTCTCGGTCGCGTGAGCAGTCTCGCGAGTCGCGTCGATTGTCATACCTATCGTTCGCATTCTTCTCATATCGATATTTGTCCGCATCCTGATAACGTATATTGTCGCGTATGTTTTGTCGACTTACGATTTCGTCTCTGTCGCTAATGTATTCGCGGAAATTTTTTGGATTATTGCGATACGGTATCATGTTTCGGTCGTGCGTACGCCTGTGGAATTCTCGACGGCTGTCGTTCGATTCCTCTCCGCAAGACAATGACGCACGTATTTCTCTACGCATTTCCTTGCGCATTGCTTCTATTTCCGCACGCACATCTGTTCGTATTTTGCGCATACCCTGTATTAACTCGCGCAATAGAGGACTATCTGCGTCTACCCCGCGATTATCAGGTGATCTATGCACGTCTTCCACGAATTGTTTATGGTCGCGTGCTACAACATCACGAAGGCGGTTGATTTCACGGTCAACAGCACCCTCGGATACATTCATGGCACCGTTTGACGGTTTTCGCGACATGTCGTCCTGATATTCGTTAAGATCAAAAATGCTGCTGTCGTAGGACGTAAGCGAGAATTCTCCGCGTTGCGACACGTTACTAGGAGTTCGACTTACGCGTACTTTAATTTCTTTTCTTACTTTTATATCGGCGTCGATTTCTCCTTTTGCAAATAAGCTTTCGTCAAAAATATCAAACGGAAATTCGCGTTCGGCTTTCCCGTGAGTAAATGATTCTGAGTCGCTCTTACCCGAATAATGTGCTTCTAATTTTATTCGCACTTTTTCGAGGTTTTCTAAAGTTAACGGTAGTGCTTTGATTGATCGTTTAGCTGAGTCGCTATATAACCACGATTTATTCGCTATCGCTTGTCGGAGTGTTTTGCTTTCCTCCGACATTCACGCAAGTGTATATATATAAAAAGTTCTGTTTGGACTTACATTAATACGGCTAGCATAATTATCGCTCGCTTGCTGACGCTGCAGGTCATCGCTCGGCGGTGTTGATACGGCTGGCGGTCCGGCGTTGTAAGGTAATCCTGCGGGTCGCTGTACGGTGCGATGCGTTGTCCGTAGTGTCGTAGGTCGCGTCCTTAGGTGGTGACCCACTTCACGTCTGCTGATGCGTTGTCCGTGTGTGTGTGTGTAGTCTTGCACGTACGGCACGCTGCTGCTTATACGTCGGCTGATTTATCTAGCTGACGTGTCTGTTTTATTATATGCGCGTATATGTTACAGGTCTTATTTGATGCCTTCTGTGTTGTCCGCTTCTCGTCGATTATTATTTCGACGTGCCTGATTATTAATACTGCTGTATTTTTCAGGTCTTCTTCCGAGTAGTTCCTGACGGTCCTTCGGCGCAATCCCACCGCTGCCACCAATTTTGTTGTGTGCTTCGGGTAAGGCACAAGATGTCGCGCCAAATTGGGATGAGGATCCGGGGCGTCAGGACTTGTATCGGGTTGATTAAATAAACACACGTCACTTTTTACTATTAAAGAACTTTTATTTTAATTAATCGCTTGACTTTTCTTTATTTCACCAATGTTACACTTGTGCGTATATCTGTTTAGCGGCACTATTTAACTATAATTTCGCGTATCGCGCACGACTGCAAAAAGATGTTAAAGATCGCACGCAGCTAGCGAGGTCGTTGTAATTAACGACTCGAGGTCGACTTCGGAGCGACTTGGGAGCGACTTTGCGACTGCCGGGCGCGCCTCCTACTCCGTTTTTATAGTATCACTTTTTGGAATTTCCTTGATCGGAAGGGGTGCCTGACAACGGGCCTCCTCGGTCAAGGACCTAGGTGCAAGCAAAGCAGATTCAAAGTCCTTCTGTTTTGCTTGCACGTTGAGCAATTTCGGTTCCGCGTATATCTCGCAGCGTATGCGTTTTTACGCGGTCAGTGTCCGTCGTCAAGCGGATGTAATACGAGTAGTTATACATTAATAGTTATATCTCTTAGGGATATAACACTCTTAACGATTTTTCAGAGGCGGGTAATGGGAGTTTTGAGGAAAAAAGTTTTGCAGAACTCCGTAGTCCTCCTCAGTCTTTGATTCAATTTCTTAATTTCAGCAATCTCTACAGTCGAGTCGAGATTTTGTTGAATTTCCTCATCAGATATGTCCAGAGGCACATTCTTAATTATGCCCCTCCTTAAAATTCTAAAAGATGGAATAAACGTTATAATTTTTTGATTTAAGCGTTTGGTTGGAGAGGACATTGTTAGCAGAGTGCCGAGTTCTAAAAAGAACAGTGACTCTAGAGTAACCAGATTTTTTTATTTCAACAATATCATTTTTATACGGGGGAGATATAATCCTCCCAACAGAAATTATGTCAATAGGGACAGATGAAGCAGTCTGTATAAAGACTTTGTAGGCCTTGAATTTTAGAATCATAGATAAGTTTGCTATGAAGGTCAGAAGAGAAATTGTAATTATTAATATTATTGTTGACTAAATTTACAGAAAGCTCACCTCTCTCAAAGGTATTTTCACGTGATACAAGAGTGTTGTTGTCATTTTCAGAGGAATTTTCCACACTCTGATTCCCCACTTTACGTTTTTTCCTTCTCTTTGTAGTAAATTTGGAGGTGTTGTTGACACCTTGTTTTTTATTACCATCAAGGTTATATGAGGTCGTCAAGGAGGGAATAGCAGAGGGATCGACCCGCAAACCAGAGCCAGAATTAATGTTAGAATTACAACTAGTGATAGATAAAAAGGCCAACTTATCGAGCAATTATTAGAGTTGTTCTGTCAAATAAAATTTATTGCATGTAAAAATTAAACATAAAACATTATGTGAAAGTTACAAACATTCTATACTCAAACTTGAGCGAAAATTACAATTATTATAAAATAAACGTTTCAACCGCACGCGGTCTTCCTCAGTATTATATTACAGTAATTATTAAAAAATACAAAATCATACAAAAATTCCACATAATATCAAAAATTAATGTTAGTTCTTCAATAAAAGTCGAGAATTTATAAGCAATTAAAGCGTGTTTCAATCCGTCATATCCAACAAATGTTCGCCTCGATATAATCTTTGATTTTAATCAAATCTCGAAAAGTTTCATTGTTAATATGCGAGAAATTAATACGTTCTGTAGGCGCTGCGATTAACAAAAAATTGACGATTAACGTATGTCAAAAATTAAAATATATATCCTTAACAATTAGCAATATGCTTACTTGACATCGTCCTTCTTGACAATTTTAACCACGTTTTTTTGAAAAAGTTATTGAAGATGACACAAGACAAGACCAACAATATAAAAAGACACCTCATTTCAAACTCTACTTAATCGAACAATATGCGTGTTTATATATGATCTAATACCTATGTTTAAACCGTTAATGTTCTATTTGTCTTATTATTATTTATTGTTCGCTAATTTATCCAAAATATCAAAATACGACTCGCTGAGTAACTCAGTATCTTTGTTTAAATTTAGCCCATTTTTTTGTTCTTTAATATGTAGCATCTCAGAGATGAGTCTTTTATAATAATTATTTTCGTTGTCCAGAATCTTTACGTTATCCCAATTAAATGTATGGTGTTCATTTCTTATGTGTTCAGAAATTACTGAATATTTCGTTGAGTCCAACCTAATATTATTTTTATGTTCTTTTAGTCTCATCTGTAATTGCCTCGTTTGGCCTACATAAGATGCATTACAATTATTGCAATTGATCTTATAAACAACATTCGAATTGCATGGATGTTTAATTTTATGATTCTGTGCTTTAATAATGTTATCAAGTTTGTTGAGATATCTGTATTCTACTATACACTCTGTATTTTTTATCGAGGAGACAATCATTTCTGAGATCCTATTTATATACGGAATGAGAAAGAATTTTTTATTAACTGATTCCTTTTCTATAATTTCTGTTCTTTCTATGTTAGCTTGTTTTTTTATAATGCTTTTTTTTACATATGATGTGTTCTATCCGATGATTAATTTGGTTAAAAATCAGATCAAGAGGGTAACCATTGCTTGTGAGTATATTAATGATTAACTCCAAATTTTTATTAAAAAATTGTGGGTGTGATAACAACAAACATCTGTCCACAAGGTTGTATATTATTCCAATTTTATGGCATAATAGGTGGTTAGAAAAAAATGATAAAGTCCTTCCTGAGAAGGTTTCTTTTTGATACCAATCAATGTATATTGTATTATTAATAATTTTTAATGATAAATCTAAGAAATTAAAGCTACGGTTAACCTCTTGTTCTACCGTGAATTTAAGTCTATCATGATAATTATTAAAATTGTTAACTATCTGAGTCATATTAATCATAGAAGTGGCCAATATTATGTCATCTACATAACGGAAGTAAAACAAACATTTTAAATTTAACGCTTGAAGAACTGTATCCTCAAGATCTTGTATAACCAAGTCAGCTATAATTGGTGATAACGGAGACCCCATAGGGGTCCCAAAAGTCTGTTTGTAAATTATGTCATTAAATGTAAAATAAGTAAAAGTCAATATGAATTTTATACCACATATAAATTCGCTTTTCGGTATTCTAGTATTTGTTTTAATGTGATCCCATCTATCATTAATCCCATTAATCGCAAAATCTAGAGATACGTTCGTACATAAACAAACAACATTTAAAGAAAACATCTTATATTTGTACAGCGTGTTGTTTGGTAAAAAGATTGATAAGAACGATAAGAATGTTAGAATTGTTATTAACATCTTTATTGTTTTTGGAAGCACTATCGTCATTCTCACGCGAAAAATCCATTTCACTGTCGTCAGAATCGCAAATTAGGAAAGGAGAAAAAGAAGAGATCTGATCAAGTGATCTTTCGTTACTCGGTAAAGATGTCATCACAGGATTATTTCTTAAGGAATTTTCAATAGGAGGAGGAACTGAAGGAGGAATAGGCTCTCCCGGCTCATGTATAGGCATTTCTTAGCCCTGCCGATGAGGAGAACGTGGCAGTCACAAAATGGCGGTGCATGCACTCCTTCGAAAAGCGCAGCTCACAAGGCAGAAATTCACAGGTATATGTTTTGAAAAAGGTCACAAGATTCGGCCAGAAGCACAGCAAGCACACCCAAACAAGCATGCAACGAAAGCAGAGAAAGTTAATTAAGGCAACAGATAGTACTTAACAATCAAGAACTTTACAGTAGAGCACAACGCAGGCACGTCCGTACAGTTCGGCGACTCACGACCGAATCAATTAACAAGATGTACTGCCTTTATCTTATACTAAAAAGAAGAACTTGTTAACAAAAATTGTTTACAATTGTACGTAGAGTACGTAGATATAAGATTTACACTTATTGCACACTACGCATGCGCGTCCATTCCGTTTTTATAATTCCCTTTTTGCCGTTCCCGATTTTTTGCTTTGCATGGGACCAAGGTCCGTAGATGAACGACGAAAGGGAAAGAAGGTCGTCGCATAAGCCGTCATTTTGGGACCACGAAGTTATGTTTGTTGTATGTTGGTGCAGAAGAAGACTGAGAGACGTCACGACCCGCTTTTAGGTGATCCATGAAAGCAATACGCCCTCTGTGGACATAAAAAACGTGGACATGAACTACATATTCAATGTCCACGAATGTCTCAGTAGGTATATACAATGTGCACAATTTCTGGTTGTGTTTCGTGCTTGTGCACGAAATGACGCATATATATATATATATATATATATACAGGGTTTACCAAAAGTGTGGCAACCCCTAAATATCTCGGAAAATATACGTTTTACAGAAAAGTGTTTTCCAACAAAAGTTGTAGGGTTTAAAAAGATCCACATACTGATTCTATCAGATTGACCTTGGATGGCGTCGTCAAGGTCAGGTCAAGGTCACGTTGATTTTTTTAAATGGCACCCCCTACATTTGATTGCATATTCTTATAGCTTAATTCAAGAGCTTTCCAAAGCACTATAATAATGTTCATTTTTATTACGTACTTTGCGAGTTATGAGGGTTTAACGTTAGAGTACCGCCGGTTTTAACATTATTCAAGGTATACCACATGGAGGTTACTCGCTTGGATTTGCATCTGTTGTGTGTGTGATCCAGTCAACTATAAGGCAAGATCGGTCGTGGATCCAGCCAACTAGGACAAGATCGGTCGTGGATCCAGTCAGCAAAAGCAAAGACCCAACTGAAACCATATCTGATCGAAGTTTTCACCTGTTATTGCTTGTATTGCCGAAAGTATCTGATTCCTCAACATATCCTCATATTTCGCTGAAGTCAAATTACCAAAAAAACTGCTCCATAAAACGTGTATAAAACATCTCGTTAGTTCCTTTATTTACCGCTATGTGACGCACGATACATGCAGTCTAACTCGCATTTAACATTCAACTAAGAATGTATAAAGCTATCAAAGAACGAGCACCTTCTAACTGCAGCTTTGAGCAAGCAGAAATTAATTGTTATCGTCCAAATACAACGTACGATTAATTAAATTAAACGTTTTAAAAATGGCTCGCGAGTTGTCGGAACGTGAGAGAGGAGAGGATTGGCCACCTCGGTCACCAGATCTAACTCCTCTTGATTATTATCTATGGGGATACCTGAAGAGTAAGGTTTACAGAACAAAACCTAAAACCATTAACGAATTGATACAGCAAATAAGGGATGAAATGGCTTTGATACCTTTTGAAACGAATCGTAAAGCCATTTCTACATTCTACCAAAGATTAGCATATTGTCAGGAAGTCAATGGCAGCCACTTTCAGCATTTACTTTAACACATTAAAACACATCTTTTTTTTTTTTTTTTTTTGGTAACTCTGGGGAAACCTCATGGTACCACTCACCTCCGGGTAGAGGTGAGGGTTATGTGGGACTCCCTGTCCCTTTCGGGACAGGACCTACCGCACTAAAACCCCAGAAGATGTCCTACCCGGGGCGTTTGATGGGGGGTGCCGAGGATGCTGGTAACCCATGCCGTCTCGGAAAACCACCCCCCCGCCCATAACTCTCCGGGGAGCCGCCTCTACCTTGCGGCTGAGACACCTCCCCGACCGCACAGTCAATGACTGTGCGGTATCGACACGGTTGCGGCACGAGGCGACATCGACCTCATGCCGCGCCCTCCCAAAAAGTTTGAGGGGCGGAGCCATGGCTCGAGAACTCCCGCTCGAGCCATCGCCCCTCGCCCCCCCAGTGTCGCAACCCCCAGACCCCCAAGAGGGTGGCCTGGTTCGGCGGTCCACTGAAAGGGCCCTCATCAGGAGGCCTCTCTCAGAAGGAGAGAGACCCCCTTCCATGGACGGTGTTGCCCTCCCACCGGTGCCCAGCGGCTCCCGGTGAGAGGGCCCCACATTAAAACACATCTGCAATTGTCTGGTGCAAACCTAACCTAATCTCTGTATACACCGCACCGCACGCACGCACACGCATTTCGAACAATTATTATGATAAATAAGCATCCACAAATTTGTTTACTATGTTTGCTATGTCGATTACTTTTCAGGTCTTTAAATGCTCCATTGTAATTTGGTTGGGTCTTTGCTTTTGCTGACTGGATCCACGACCGATCTTGTCCTAGTTGGCTGGATCCACGACCGATCTTGCCTTATAGTTGACTGGATCACACACACACAACAGATGCAAATCCGAGCGAGTAACCTCCATGTGGTATACCTTGAATAATGTTAAAACCGGTGGTACTCTAACGTTAAACCCTCATAACTCACAAAGTACGTAATAAAAATGAACATTATTATAGTGCTTTGGAAAGCTCTTGAATTAAGCTATAAGAATATGCAATCAAATGTAGGGGGTGCCATTTAAAATAATCAACGTGACCTTGACCTGACCTTGACGACGCCATCCAAGGTCAATCTGATAGAATCAGTATGTGGATCTTTTTAAACCCTACAACTTTTGTTCGAAACACTTTTCTGTAAAACGTATATTTTCCGAGATATTTAGGGGTTGCCACACTTTTGGTAAACCCTGTATATATATATATATATATATATGTAGCGACTTATAAATAAATTCACCAGATCTTTGAAAAAATAATGTTTATTCATTGAAAGTATAAAGCGAAAGAACAAAAAGAATTAATATGTAACAAATAAATGAATGAATGTGTTGTTATGGAAATATTGATTTTTCTTAAAAACATTATGTATATTAATGAATTGAAATTATTACAAATGTATAAAGATGTAAAAAAGTGTAAAAGTGCAGTGAAAAGTGTAAGGTGTAATAAAAGTGTAGAGTGTAAATGAAAGGTGTGGATGATGAATGCTACAGTACTCCCCCCCAAGTGACGATATTCGTTGCGAAATGGACTTTCTTCTTCTTTGGTGGGTAGGTGCGTACAGCTTTTCCAACAGTAGAAGAAGAAGAAGGATTTGAAGTAGCAGAAACAGGAGCTGAAGTAGCAGGAACAGGAGCTGAAGTAGCAGGAACAGGAGTTGAAATAGCAGGAACAGGAGTTGAAATAGCAGGAACAGGAGCTGAAGATCTGGTAGAAAGTTTAGTAGAATCTGAAGTTCTAGGAATGAAGGCTGGCTTGAGACGTTCTGTCGAAATATTGACAACTCTTCCTGAAACATTAACTGCAAATAAATGATCAGAGATACGTTCTCAATAGGAAAAGGGCCAGAATAAGGAGGTTGTAGTGACTTCCTAACAGTATCTTCTCGAATCCAAACATGAGTACAATCAAAAAGATTCTTGTGAACAAAAGATGATCTTTTGCAATGATGACTTGTAGGAGATGATCTGATATTCCTCATATGAATCCTGTGTTTTTCAAGAAAGATTTCAGGATCTGCAGGAAAATCTTCTTCAATGAAAAAATTCTCCAGGAATACGAAGAGTGGATCCATAAAGAAGTTCTGCAGGTGAAGCTTTTTAAATCTTCTTTTGAAACACGAACGTAATCCCAAAAGAACTGAAGGTAAAGATTCTACCCAGTTGGTTGTTTCGTGGCACATAATCGCTGCTTTCAAAGTTTCTATGCCATCTTTCCAGAATTCTATTTGAAGCAGGATGATAAGCAGAAGTTCTAATCCTTTGACATCCAATTAGGTTTGTTAAAGCTTTGAATAAAGCTGCTTCAAACTGAGGACCTTGATCTGTTGTAATGCTGATAGGAGAACCAAAACGTGCTACCCAATGTGAATAAAATGTTGTAGAAATAGTTTCAGCAGAAATCTCAGAAATAGGAACAGCTTCAGGCCATCTGGAAAAACGATCAATCATAGTAAGACAATAACGGTAATTTTGACAAATAGGAAGTGGTCCAACAATGTCTAAATGCACATGCTGAAAAGCGTTGATCAGGAATTGCAATCTTAATTGGAGAATTCTTGGTGTGTCTTGAAATCTTCGCACGTTGACATGGAAGACAAGTTCGAGTCCATTCCTTCACATCTTTCTTCAAAGAAGGCCAAATGAATTCAGTAGTAATTGTTTACATGTCAATCTGCCGCTGGGTGAGCGAGTCCATGAACAACATCAAAAATTTCTCTTGCGTAAGAGTTTAGGAACATATGAACGAATTAATTCCGAAGAGCAATCACAATAAATAGGTATGGTTGATCTTGAAAGAATAAGTTTCTTCAACAGAAGTGAAGAATTTGAAGAAAGTAAAACTTGAAGTTCTTCATCTTCTTTCTGATAATTAGCAAGTTCTTCTAAAGAAACTATAATAGGCATTGAAATAGATTCAATTCTTGACAGAGCATCAGCAACTGATTCTTTTTCCAGAAATATAGGTAATATTTGTAGAGGAATGAGGCAATAAAGTCCAATTGTCTGATCTGTCTTGGTGACGCTTTATCCAATTTTCTGACGGAACTCAAAAATCAAAGGTTTATGATCAGTTCTGATAAACAGTTGTCTTCCCTTCAACAAAATGCCTGAATGTTTAATAGCCAAATAAATGCTAAGAGTTCTCTCATTCATAAGTGCTATAATTTCTTTGAGCTTTGTCTAGTTTCTTTGAGAAAAATGCTATGGTTGATATCGTCATCAATAGACTGTTCAAGTGATGCACCAACAGCAAAGTCAGAAGCATCAACAGTTAAAATAAGAGGAGCATGAGGGAGCAGGATGAGAAAGGGTAGTAACACTGTTGTAAAGTTCTTCTTACATGACTCGAAAGCAAATTCCGCTTCTTTAGTCCAAGAACTAATTCTTCTATCCCTCTTGCGACTGTCCTTTTAAATATTCTGTTAACAGAGCTTGATGATTTGCAGCATCCTTGAGACAGCGACGATAATAATTGATAATTCCTAAGAATCTGCGTATTCCATGAAGTGTCTTAGGTTTAGGATAATCAATAATGATTTCACTTTTTCGGATGTAGGTTTAACTCCTTGGTTAGAAAACTAAGTAACCAAGAAAAGAAATCTCGCTTTGACCGAAAAGACATTTAGCGACATTGATTGTCATTCCAGCTTGTTGAAGACGATCAAAAATAATGCGTAAGTGAGCAAAATGTTCTTTCTCATCTTTAGAAGACAATAAGAATGTCATCACGATAACAAAAGGCAAAACTCAAATCATTAAGTAAAGAGTTCATGAGCCGTTGAAAAGTTTGGGCTGCGTTTCGTAACCGAAAGGGCATTACGAACAAATTCAAAAAGCCCAAATGGAGTAGTGACAGCTGTTTTGTGAATATCTTCTTTAGCGACGGGTACTTGATAGTACGCTTTAACTAAGTCGATTTTAGAAAAGATATTCTACCAAAAAGTGAAGAAGACAAATCTTGAATATGAGGTAAGGGATAACGATCCGGGATAGTCACTGAAGTGAGTGCACGATAATCACCACACAGTCTCCAAGAATTTTGTTCCTTTTTAGGTACCATATGTAGAGGGGCTGCCCAGGAGCTGCTTGAAGGTCCTGCAAATTCCTTGCTCCATCATAGACTTGAATTCTTCCTTGGCACATTTAAGTTTCTCAGGAGTAAGTCAGTCTTCTGGGAGTCGAAAATTTAGGAGAACCTTTCCGTAACGATATGATGTTTCAACACCATGTGTTTTTACCGAGGAAAATCGGAGAAAAACGGGTGGAGTTCTGGAAATTCGGTTAAAAATTTGTGGTACACAGAATCAGGAGATGTGGTAAAAATTGACAAATGTGCAACTTCTTGAATTTTTCCAGTATGTCGTAGACCGGTAACATTATCAATCAATTTCTTGTTTTTAATGTCAATTAGGAGATTAAAATGACAAAGGAAATCGCGCCTAAAATAGGACGTTTGAATATCCGCGACACAAAATTTCCATTTGAATTCTCTCCTTAAACCGAGGTTCAAAATTAAAGTTTTAGAACCGTAAGTATTAATTTGAGTACCATTTGCGGCAAAAAGTTTTAAATTAGTATGCCACGGGCTTCAATAAAACCTTTTTAGGTAAAAACGATATATCAGCGCCCGTATCGACAGAAAATTCAAATTTGAATGTCTGTCGAAAATAATGAGGCGATTGTTAGAAACACCGTCGTAAGCAGCCTCAGTCTTAAGCGGGCCGTTTTTAGTTTTCCTGTGAAGCCAAGAATGTTTTGGAAATAGAACAAGGTAAAGTACATCGTTTAGCCTTATCACCAAACTTCTTATGGTAAAAACAAATTGATGTAATCTTTAATATCTTTTATTTGATTTGTCTTTCTTACGCGATAACGATCTAAATCTTCTATTCTCTCTAGACCGGCTTTTGGAACGATCTCGACGACGAGAAACTTCTAGAGCTTCGATCTTCGTAGCACAATCCGCGAAATCCGAAGATTTATTCCTTTGTATTATTGGAAACTTCCGCGACTTGCAAACCGCCGTCCCGATCAAGCAATTTATCGGCTTAATTCCGCAAGTTTAACAAGAGGAAACATCCTCTACTACGGCTAAAGGTCGTTGAATTCTATGTGGTAAGCGTTGAAGCAAGATCAGTTTGCAAAACACTATCTGCTAAAGATCCTCCAGACAAATGACGAATTTCTCGAAGTAATTCCGAAGGCTTTTTATCATTAAGTTCAATTCCGCTAATATTTGTCTCAAACGTTTTTCCTCTGAATCCGTAAAGCGATTTATTAATATTTTCTTTAATAATTATATTTATCTGTTTTAGGTGGATTTTCAATGACTTCAGATAGTTTACTAAGGCTTGTTCATCAAGATGACGAATGACAGAACTATATTTAATATCATCTGATCGAATTCGATAAACGTAAACTCACTTTTCAATAGAAGCAAACCAGAGTTTAGGTTGTTTATGCCAGAAAGTCGGTAGTTTTAATAAAACGAAACTCATTTGAGTGAATTTTAACATAGGATCACTCACCTGATGTCCAGTTTGAGAAGGTAAAATATTAATATTTTCTATCCAACCTGATTTGATCCGCTCGCCAAATCCCATATCAATCTGTGTATCCGAAACAGGGTCTAACTGTGATCTATCGATTGGGCATTTTCCCTCTTTGTTCCAGGGAATCCCGATAAAATGATTTGAGAATTTCCGTGGAAGAGGACTAATCCGCCTCTGATGTTTTCAAAAGATCCGAAGAATGAAGCTCTTAAAATCAGAATACCAGCAATTCTCCAAGCGATTGATAATATATTCGCAGACTTCAAATACGAAGTCACTTGGCACTTATTCCGCATCAGACCTTTTCAAAGGCGTCGGCTTTAATATCACGTCGGCTTTAATATCACGGTCGGCTTTAATATCACGTCGGCTTTAATATCACGTCGGGGTCAACCAAAAATGTAGCGACTTATAAATAAATTCACCAGATCTTTGAAAAAAATAATGTTTATTTCAATTGAAAGTATAAAAGCGAAAGAACAAAAAGAATAATATGTAACAAATAAATGAATGAATGTGTTGTTATGGAAATATTGATTTTTCTTAAAAACATTATTATATTAATGAATTGAAGTTATTACAAATGTATAAAGATGTAAAAAAGTGTAAAAGTGCAGTGAAAAGTGTAAGGTGTAATAAAAGTGTAGAGTGTAAATGAAAGGTGTGGATGAATGAATGCTACATATATATATATATATATATTGTTGCGCCCCCGTGTTACGCCCCTGGATCTACATCTTGTATCGAGTGATACTTTTCCGCGGGATCAACTCTTTACGCCTCCGGGAGATCGTCGTCAAGGGAGTTGTTGTTACAACTAAGGGTCTTCTTCTGTTTTCGGGAGACATGACAGATTTGGTCTAGCGGTCGCATCGTGCGGACGTTTTCCGAGACCGGAGCTTCTTTGCATTATGAATGCACTATTGTTTAATATTTCAGTTGGTTTCGTGTATTGGATTTTTATATTAAAGTTCATTTCCCCTATGACGCGAGTCTTTATTTCGCGCGCGAGTGAGAGTGACTGTGTGAGTGATTGAACGAGAGGAGCGGCCCGAGGACTCGACCAACATTTTGGGGGCTCAGCCGGGATAAAACCGAAGAATCGCATCTTTCCTGAGTGAACGCCAAAATGACGACTCATTCACCGAAAGCGACGCGTTCCCGAATTTTTCTAACGATTGAAGGAGTATCGACTAAGATCGGATGCGTTTTCCAGACCGCCACTGCGCGAACTACGAGAAATGCGGGCCTAACGAGAACATCAGCAAGCTCGCTTTGAGGCTCTTCTCCGGGAGAGAAGACGAACAGCTGCACCAGCTCGAATTGAGGATCCTCTTCACGCCGCCAAACTAACCAGCTAAGTCCTAATATAAGAGCTTCCGGCGATACGCGACTAAATTTAGCTTGCGCGAGTACCGCGAGTGCCGCGATAGCCGCGAGTGCCGTGATAGACGCGGGCGAGACGACCGGTGACTTTCGTGCGAAAACGGGCTTAAAACTGAAGCCTGATACATTCGATGGAAGGGTTCCGCTGCGGGAGTTCCTCTCCCAATTTCTTTTGATAGCCGTTGCAAATAATTGGGGTGAGAAAGCAAAAATGATTACTCTCGCTGCAAATTTAAGGGGAAAAGCTCGGTCTGTTTTAGAAAATGTTGAGAATTTTGAAGAATTAACGTTCGCAGAATTAAAATCAAAATTATAGAGTTGCTTTTTGAAGACGGAAACATGACACAAAACTATTACTATCTTTTTACGACACGGAAACAAAAATATGGAGAGGATTTTGCTTCCTTTAGGGCCGAACTTGAGAGACTGTCGCGTCTGGCTTACCCCGAATGTCCATATGCGGTCCTCGATAAAATAGCATGCGCGCAATTTGTCTCGGCATTAATAGATGGGTTTGTCAAAAGAACCCTTCAACTGGAAGGAATTACATCTTTAAATTTGGCTATAGAAAGAGCTAAGGCTATAAAAATAATTCAGGGGGATAGTTTTGAAAGAAAAAGAGACAATTTTAGTAATAAAGGAAATTACGGGAAAATAAGTCAAAATTATCAAAAGGGAGAGAGGAGCGACGCGCGAACCGATTCCGAAAAGAAGAAAAGCGAACGGTTTAACTCGAAAGGGAAAGCGCAAGCGAACAACTTTTCGGCCAAAGAGAAAGAATGTTGGTCTTGCGAGAAGATCGGGCATTTGCGTTTTCAATGTCCTGAGGCGAAGGAAAACTAGAGGTAGTTGAATTTTTCGGGGAAAATTCAACTCTTACAGAAAACGCCCCGACGTCCAATTTTGTTGATCTCATTGATTGTAGTGTTAGAAGAATTTTTAAGAAAGATTCTTATTCGTATTTCGGTAGATTGAATAAATAGGAGTGTCTTTTTAAAATAGATACAGTCTCTGATGTTTCCATATTAAATAGCAGATTAGTGGGAGAAGATCTTGGAAAAGATTCGAGTCAATGATAGTTAATTTTAAAATATCCGACGGGAGAGAAATTTTTAATTGAATTCTTAGTGAAAACAAAATTGAAATCGGAAATTATTCGATTGAAATTCGTTATTAGTTGCTGAAACTTAATGATCAATGTATTTGGGAATGGATTTCTTAAAATGATTAATTTGGGAAACGTTTTCGATAAAGTTTTTAATAAATCCACTTTTGACAATAAAGATTTCAATGTTCAAGAATAGAGAATTTTCCAAAAGGAATCCCGTCTATTTTAAAAGAACTTTTCGAAAAGAGCTCGATTCATTTGCAGAGAAAACTTAAAGAAACCTTTATAAATTTTCTAAATGAATTTCAAGATCTATTCTCCTGTAATATTGTTGCTGGGAATTGCAATATTATTGAACATGTCATAAATGTAAGAGACTCTCCCCATAAAACAGGTACCCCGTAAGATTTCTTTTCAGATGAGGGATGAGGTTGATAAAATAATGGAAGAGATGAAAATAGAAGGAACCATAGAAGAATCTCAAAGTCCTTGGGTTTCGCCGGCTGTTATGGTCAAAAAGAAAGACGGAACACTGAGATTCTGTGTTGATTACCGGAAACTTAACACCATCACGGTAAAAGATTCCTATCCCTTCCCTCGAATTGACGACATTTGGATCAGTTATCAGGTAACACTTGGTTTTCTACGCTTGATTTAAAAAGTGGTTACTGGCAGATAAAGATTTGTCCTTCAGACAAAGAAAAGACAGCTTTTTCTATCGGTAAAGGACTTTGGCAATTTACAATCATGCCCTTCGGTTTGTGTAACGCTCCCGCGACGTTTCAGAGACTTATGGAAAAGGTTTTAAACGGATTGATTTCGAAAAAGTGTCTAGTTTATTTAGACGATATCATCATTTTTGGAAAAGATTCTGTTGAAATGTTTCAAAACCTTAAAGAAGTATTCTTGCGACTACGGAGAGCAAATCTTAAAATTAATCCAAAGAAATGTTTGCTTTTCCAAAGAAACGTAAAATATCTTGGACATGTAATTTCCGAATAGGGCATTACTACCGACCCAGAAAAAATAACTGCTATTAAAGATTGGCCAGTACCACATACTAAAAAACAATTGCGTAGTTTCTTAGGATTTTGCTCGTATTATAGGAAGTTTGTTAGAGGGTTTTCTTCAATAGCTAAACCTCTTTTCGCCTTAACAGGAAATCAAATTAAATTTTTTTGGAACGACGAACGTGATAGTGCTTTTGAAAAAACTTGAAATTAATGTTATCTTCCTCCCCAGTGTTATCTTTTCCTAAAGAAGAAAGTCAATTTATTTTGGATACTGACGCTTCAAACTTCGGAATTGGTGCAGTGTTGTCACAGATACAAGATGAGAAGGAAATGGTTATCGCGTATTTTAGTCGAGTTCTTAGCAAAACTGAGCGAAATTATTGTGTAACTCGTCGAGAATTATTAGCAATTATCAGTGCTATTAAATTTTTTCGACATTATTTTTTGGGTCAAAAATTTTTTATTCGTACTCATCATGTTTCCTTAAAATGGCTTATGTCTTTTAAAGATTTGGAAGGGCAACTAGGTCGTTGGTTGGAAAAAACTCCAAGAATACGACTTCGAAGTACAACACCGAAAAGGAGAATCTCACAAGAATGCCGATGGATTGTCCAGACGTCTATGTGAGACTTATGGGTGTGGATATTGTGCCAAGGTCGAGATAAAGAGTACGTCTGAAAACGAGAAAATGGTTGCACGACTTATATTCCAAACAGAAGATCTGGGAGAATGGCGTAAAGATCAAGAAGAAGATCCTGACATTGCCATTTTTATTCAAGAAAAAATGAAAGAAACACGACCATCTCGTTCTGAATTCGTGACTCGTGACATTTCTGCTCAAATTTATTGGACTTATTGGGATGCATTAATTCTTCAGAATGGAGTCCTTTACAAGAAGTGGGAAGCTCCGAATTTGAAGTCTAGTTTTCTTCAATTGATTGTTCCTCGAAAGCGAGTTAAACAAGTCCTTGAGGAAGTACATGATTCTCCGTTCGGAGGTCATTTTGGTGTAAACAAAATCTTAGAAAAGGTACGAAAACGCTTTATTGGGCGACTTACAAGCAAGAGATTGAAAATTGGTGCAGATCTTGCAAGGTCTGTATTTCTAAGTGTGCGAGAACCTTCGATCTGTTTTAATTTTCCGCGCAGAGGCAAATTTATTTATTTATAAGTCGGCTCGCAGATACGAAGGAGACTGGATGCGGAGAAAATTGTAAAGGTGGAGAAATTCATTTTTGAGGCAAAGCAGTTTTATTCAAAACTCTCGCAGACAAGATTAAAACGCGGAAGTTCGCTCTAGAACAAGATAAATTCGCGCGATGCTCTTTTCGCTGATATACACGGAGACGTCTCTTCAGTTCAGACTCCTCGAGTAGACTCATTTTTGATCCTCGCGGAATTCGGCAGCTAAGGGGGCGATCGATCA
>NW_028190864.1:0-6562 GCF_048542155.1 Nylanderia fulva
AGCTCTCTAAAGCGGGCAGAGGCGTCAGGCAGGGGGATCCACTGTCACCGGTGCTATTTTGCCTGGTGGTGGATGAGATCATGAGATCGATACCTGCCGACGTCGGATACCAGCTGGGAGAGCATCGTATAAACAGCATCGCTTATGTTGATGATGTTCTCCTATTCGCTGCCACCAAGTGGGGTCTTCAGACCGGCGTACATGGGAATAAAGATAGCCCATATAAATGCGCAAAGATCGCGAGCAGCAGCAGTAAACCTGGAACTAATATTTAACGAACAAAACTTTGACATACTCTGTATACAGGAACCTTACTCTTATAAGGGGAGAGTAAGAGGATATTCTGCGCCGGGCTTAAGGATCATTCAACCTGACAAAAAAGACGCATGGGTCGCCGCGGTGGTAAGAGAAGGAAAAATGGACGTCTTCCAAAACACAAGTATGAAAAACGAACATATCATGTGCTTCCAGGCTTGCGCGGGACAGGAACAGCTTTACATTATTAACATGTATTGCCAATTCTCTTTAGAAATAAAACCGTTCTTAGATGACCTAGACAATATCCTACAAAAACTCTCTGGGTGCAATATTATAGTAACCATGGACGCAAATGCCAGGTCGGACTGGTGGTTCTCCAACACCACAGACAAGAGAGGGAAGGAGCTGGAAGAATTCATCCTGTCGCACAACCTCTGCATAATGAATAAGCCAAATAACCCTAATACGTATTCGACGGAAAGGGGACAGTCGAATATAGACGTTACACTCGTCAGCGAAGGTCTGGCCAGTAAACTAAGAAACTGGAAGGTGGACACAGCGTGCACCACAAGTGACCATAATATTATTGCCTTCGAGATTGGGGACAAGACCCTAAGGAGGACGGAGTGGAGCATGCAAAATGGCTATAATCTGAAAAAAGCAAATTGGGACACCTTCGATGAATTGATTCAGGCACAATTTAACAAAGATTTTCTGAACAAATTGGAGAGCAGTAGAGCCAGCGAGGCAGCGCGGCTCTTCAATAAAACGTTACTTAAAATATGCGATAGATCTATTCCGAGAAGGAAATTGGCTAACCAAACGGTTCCGTGGTGGACCGAAGAGCTAAAAATACTTAGATCACACGCGAACAAAGCCAAAAAGCACCTCCTAAGAGCAAAGAGGTTAAATCTAGGAAACGTGAACGAATATGGGGAACTCTACAGAAGAACCAGAAATAAATATGTCTCGCTAATCAAGAAGGAGAAAACGGCTGCATGGAGAAGCTTTGTAACTAAGGCCGGAAATAAAGATCCCTGGAGTATCGTTTACAAAATAGTTCGCGATAAGATAAAGAAGCCGAACTATTTCTGCACCCTAACCCTGCCCTCGGGAAAGGAAACAAATAACTGGGCGGAGACGATAAGTGCTCTTCTAGATAAATGCGTACCGCCAGACGATGTAGGCGGAGAAGGTAAAGTACACGCAGAAATAAAATCACAAAATAAAAGATATCGTAATAGTAATATGGAACAGGAAATCACGGAGGAGGAAGTGGCGGTTGCCATCAAGAGGATCAAGAAGAATAAGGCCCCAGGAGCCGATGGCGTAAAAGGAGAGATGCTAAAGGCTGTATGGGCAAGCAACAAGGAAGTCATAAGACAAGTGCTAAATATTTGCCTAAGAGAAAAAACATTTCCCGAGGAATGGAGGATAGCTTCACTGCGCATAATATTAAAGGATAGCAAGAAGGACAGAAGCTTATTAAACTCATACAGACCTATTGCACTCTTACCAGTGTTTGCGAAGATCTTTGAGAGAATTTTGATTGGTAGAATCACTAGATGTTACAAGGAGACGGGCCTGGAGTGCAAGAATCAGTTTGGCTTTAAACCAGGGTGCTCCACAGAGGACGCTCTAATTGCCTTCAGAAACGGTCTGAACACTGACAAGAGATACGTAGTGGCCCTCTTTGTGGACATCGAAGGGGCCTTTGATAACCTTTGGTGGCCCGCTATTAAGAAAAGGCTGATCATGGCAAAATGTAGTAGCACTTTAATCAGAATTATCGACAAGTACTTTAGTAAAAGAAAAGTAGTGGTAAAATCTAATTTCAAGGAGGCCCATAAATATATGCAGAAGGGTTGCCCGCAAGGGTCAATCATAGGCCCAGCAATGTGGAATTTCTGCATGGATGCGTTACTGCAAGAGCTTACAACGATAAGCGATACAGAGACAATAGCGTACGCGGATGACCTAGCGACTTTAATACGAGGGAACTCGAGGCAAGAACTGGAAAGAACTGGCGCACGTGTCTTAAAAACTATCAATGAATGGTGTGTGATACATAAATTGAAAGTATCGGCGACAAAAACTACGGCACTTATGATGAAGGGCAAATTTGACAAAGAAAGGATGCCCAGGCTAAAAATCGAGCGGCAAAACATAAAATATGCTTCCGAAGTAAGATACCTTGGTGTCTTAATTGACAGCAAATTAAGCTTCATAGCACACGCAAGATACCTAAGAGACAAACTAGTCAAATTTATGATGCAAATCAGAAGAGTCGCAAGGAACGAGTGGGGGCTCAAAAAACATGACCTGAAAATACTATACAAGGCAGTAGCAACCCCAATTACTACGTATGCGGCTGCGTTCTGGTTTGACAAGGTGTCACATGTATTAGTCAAAAGACACATTTTGGCGGCTCAGCGAGCGCTGCTCATAGTGCTCACGAAAGCATGTAGAACGACGTCGACTAGCGCCATGCAAGTAATAAGCGGAATAATGCCTTTAGACTTGGAAATTATCCAACAAGGAGTGAGTAATAAAATGAAAAGAAACTTGGACGTAGAATGGAATAACTATAGATATGAAGCGAAAGAAAACGTGAACGATAGAAATGTGGCCGCGAACAGGCTTGGATGAATTTCTCGCTCGCCCGGCGAAAGCAACACGCCGCGAACGGACTTGGAAGAATTTCTCGCTCGCCCGGCGAAAGCAACACGCCGCGAACGGACTTGGATGAATTTCTCGCTCGCCCGGCGAAAGCAACACGCCGCGAGCGAACTTGGAAAAAGTGGCTTGTGCGGCCGGAGGTGTCGCCCGCCAACGAAAGCAACACGCCGCGATCGGAATTTTGGTACGGGCGGCGCGTGCCGCCGGAGGTGTCGCCCGCCAACGAAAGCAACACGCCGCGAACGGACTTGGATGAATTTCTCGCTCGCCCGGCGAAAGCAACACGCCGCGAACGGACTTGGAAGAATTTCTCGCTCGCCCGGCGAAAGCAACACGCCGCGAACGGACTTGGATGAATTTCTCGCTCGCCCGGCGAAAGCAACACGCCGCGAACGAACTTGGAAGAATTTCTCGCTCGCCCGGCGAAAGCAACACGCCGCGAGCGAACTTGGAAGAATTTCTCGCTCGCCCGGCGAAAGCAACACGCCGCGAGCGAACTTGGAAGAATTTGTCGCTCGCCCGGCGAAAGCAACACGCCGCGAACGGACTTGGATGAATTTCTCGCTCGCCCGGCGAAAGCAACACGCCGCGAACGGACTTGGAAGAATTTTTGCTCGCCCGGCGAAAGCAACACGCCGCGAACGGACTTGGAAGAATTTCTCGCTCGCCCGGCGAAAGCAACACGCCGCGAACGGACTTGGATGAATTTCTCGCTCGCCCGGCGAAAGCAACACGCCGCGAACGGACTTGGAAGAATTTGTCGCTCGCCCGGCGAAAGCAACACGCCGCGAGCGAACTTGGAAAAAGCGGTTTGTGCGGCCGGAGGTGTCGCCCGCCAACGAAAGCAACACGCCGCGAACGGACTTGGAAGAATTTGTCGCTCGCCCGGCGAAAGCAACACGCCCCGAAAGGACTTGGATGAATTTCTCGCTCGCCCGGCGAAAGCAACACGCCGCGAACGGACTTGGAAGAATTTCTCGCTCGCCCGGCGAAAGCAACACGCCGCGAGCGAACTTGGAAGAATTTGTCGCTCGCCCGGCGAAAGCAACACGCCGCGAACGGTCTTGGATGAATTTCTCGCTCGCCCGGCGAAAGCAACACGCCGCGAACGGACTTGGAAGAATTTCTCGCTCGCCCGGCGAAAGCAACACGCCGCGAACGGACTTGGATGAATTTCTCGCTCGCCCGGCGAAAGCAACACGCCGCGAACGGACTTGGAAGAATTTCTCGCTCGCCCGGCGAAAGCAACACGCCGCGAACGGACTTGGAAGAATTTCTCGCTCGCCCGGCGAAAGCAACACGCCGCGAGCGAACTTGGAAGAATTTGCTCGCTCGCCCGGCGAAAGCAACACGCCGCGAGCGAACTTGGAAGAAGGCTTGTGCGGCCGGAGGTGTCGCCCGCCAACGAAAGCAACACGCCGCGATCGGACTTGGAAGAATTTGTCGCTCGCCCGGCGAAAGCAACACGCCGCGAACGGACTTGGATGAATTTCTCGCTCGCCCGGCGAAAGCAACACGCCGCGAACGGACTTGGAAGAATTTCTCGCTCGCCCGGCGAAAGCAACACGCCGCGAACGGACTTGGAAGAATTTGTCGCTCGCCCGGCGAAAGCAACACGCCGCGAACGGACTTGAATGAATTTCTCGCTCGCCCGGCGAAAGCAAACACGCCGCGAACGGACTTGGAAGAATTTCTCGCTCGCCCGGCGAAAGCAACACGCCGCGAACGGACTTGGAAGAATTTCTCGCTCGCCCGGCGAAAGCAACACGCCGCGAACGGACTTGGAAGAATTTCTCGCTCGCCCGGCGAAAGCAACACGCCGCGAACGGACTTGGAAGAATTTGTCGCTCGCCCGGCGAAAGCAACACGGCCGCGAACGGACTTGGAAGAATTTCTCGCTCGCCCGGCGAAAGCAACACGCCGCGAACGGACTTGGAAGAATTTCTCGCTCGCCCGGCGAAAGCAACACGCCGCGAGCGAACTTGGAAGAATTTGTCGCTCGCCCGGCGAAAGCAACACGCCGCGAACTGGACTTGGAAGAATTTCTCGCTCGCCCGGCGAAAGCAACACGCCGCGAACGGACTTGGAAGAATTTCTCGCTCGCCCGGCGAAAGCAACACGCCGCGAACGGACTTGGAAGAATTTCTCGCTCGCCCGGCGAAAGCAACACGCCGCGAACGGACTTGGAAGAATTTCTCGCTCGCCCGGCGAAAGCAACACGCCGCGAACGGACTTGGAAGAATTTCTCGCTCGCCCGGCGAAAGCAACACGCCGCGAACGGACTTGGAAGAATTTCTCGCTCGCCCGGCGAAAGCAACACGCCGCGAACGGACTTGGAAGAATTTCTCGCTCGCCCGGCGAAAGCAACACGCCGCGAACGGACTTGGAAGAATTTCTCGCTCGCCCGGCGAAAGCAACACGCCGCGAACGGACTTGGAAGAATTTCTCGCTCGCCCGGCGAAAGCAACACGCCGCGAACGGACTTGGAAGAATTTCTCGCTCGCCCGGCGAAAGCAACACGCCGCGAACGGACTTGGAAGAATTTCTCGCTCGCCCGGCGAAAGCAACACGCCGCGAACGGACTTGGAAGAATTTCTCGCTCGCCCGGCGAAGCACACGACGCCCGCGAGCGAACTTGGGAAAAAGCGGCTTGTGCTGGCCGGAGGTGTCGCCCGCCAACGAAAGCAACACGCCGCGATCGGACTTGGGGTACGGGCGGCGCGTGCCGCCTGAGGTGTCGCCCGCCAACGAAAGCATACATGCCGCGAACGGACTTGGAAGAATTTTCGCTCGCCCGGCGAAAGCAACACGCCGCGAACGGACTTGGATGAATTTCTCGCTCGCCCGGCGAAAGCAACACGCCGCGAACGGACTTGGAAGAATTTCTCGCTCGCCCGGCGAAAGCAAACACGCCGCGAAGCGAACTTGGAAGAATTGTCGCTCGCCCGGCGAAAGCAACACGCCGCGAACGGACTTGGATGAATTTCTCGCTCGCCCGGCGAAAGCAACACGGCCGCGAGCGAAACTTGGAAAGAATTTGTCGCTCGCCCGGCGAAAGCAACACGCCGCGAACGGACTTGGATGAATTTCTCGCTCGCCCGGCGAAAGCAACACGCCGCGAACGGACTTGGAAGAATTTCTCGCTCGCCCGGCGAAAGCAACACGCCGCGAACGGACTTGGAAGAATTTCTCGCTCGCCCGGCGAAAGCAACACGCCGCGAGCGAACTTGGAAGAATTTGTCGCTCGCCCGGCGAAAGCAACACGCCGCGAACGGACTTGGAATGAATTTCTCGCTCGCCCGGCGAAAGCAACACGCCGCGAACGGACTTGGAAGAATTTCTCGCTCGCCCGGCGAAAGCAACACGCCGCGAACGGACTTGGAAGAATTTCTCGCTCGCCCGGCGAAAGCAACACGCCGCGAACGGACTTGGAAGAATTTCTCGCTCGCCCGGCGAAAGCAACACGCCGCGAACGGACTTGGAAGAATTTCTCGCTCGCCCGGCGAAAGCAACACGCCGCGAACGGACTTGGAAGAATTTCTCGCTCGCCCGGCGAAAGCAACACGCCGCGAACGGACTTGGAAGAATTTCTCGCTCGCCCGGCGAAAGCAACACGCCGCGAGCG
>NW_028190864.1:7707-48062 GCF_048542155.1 Nylanderia fulva
CTTCCCGAATAAGATACCTTGGTTGTCTTAATGACTCAAATTAAGCTTCATAGCACATCGCAAGGAACTAACCTAAGAGACAAACTAGTTCAAATTTATGATGCAACAAAGAGTCCGCAAGTGACGTAGTGGGGGCTCAAAACATTGACCGAGAATACTATACAAGGCAGTAAGCACCCCAATTTCTACGTATGCGGCTGCGTCGGGTTTGACATGGTGTCACATGTATTAGTCAAAAGACACATTTTGGCGGCTCAGCGAGCGCTGCTCATAGTGCTCACGAAAGTCATGTAAAGGCGACGTCGACTAAGCGGCATGCAAGTAATAAAGCGGAATATGCCTTTAGACTTGGATAATTATCCAACAAGGAGTGAGTAATAAATTGAAAGAAAAGAAACTTGGACGTAGAATGGAATAACTATAGATATGAAGCGAAAGAAAACGTAAACGATAGAAATGTGGCCCGCGAACGGACTTGGATGAATTTCTCGCTCGCCCGGCGAAAGCAACACGCCGCGAACGGACTTGGAAGAATTTCTCGCTCGCCCGGCAAAAGCAACACGCCGCGAGCGAACTTGGAAGAATTTGTCGCTCGCCCGGCGAAAGCAACACGCCGCGAACGGACTTGGATGAATTTTTCGCTCGCCCGGCGAAAGCAACACGCCGCGAACGGACTTGGAAGAATTTCTCGCTCGCCCGGCGAAAGCAACACGCCGCGAGCGAACTTGGAAGAATTTGTCGCTCGCCCGGCGAAAGCACACGCCGCGAGCGAAATTGGAAAAAGCGGCTTGTGCGGCCGGAGGTGTCGCCCCGCCAACGAAAGCAACAACCGCGATCGGACTTGGGGTACGGGCGGCGCGTGCCGCCCGGAGGTGTCGCCCGCCAACGAAAGCAACACGCCGCGAACGGACTTGGAAGAATTTCTCGCTCGCCCGGCGAAAAGCAACACGCCGCGAACGGACTTGGAAGAATTTGTCGCTCGCCCGGCGAAAGCAACACGCCGCGAGCGAACTTGGAAAAAGCGGCCTGTGCGGCCGGAGGTGTCGCCCGCCTACGAAAGAACACGCCGCGATCGGACTTGTGGTACGGGCGGCGCGTGCCGCCGGAGGTGTCGCCCGCCAACGAAAGCAACACGCCGCGATCGGACTTGGAGGAATTTCTCGCTCGCCCGGCGATAGCAACACGCCGCGAACGGACTTGGAAAGAATTTCTCGCTCGCCCGGCGAAAGCAACACGCCGCGAGCGAACTTGGAAGAATTTGTCGCTCGCCCGGCGAAAGCAACACGCCGCGAACTGACTTGGAAGAATTTGTCGCTCGCCCGGCGAAAGCAACACGCCGCGAGCGAACTTGGAAAAAGCGGCCTGTGCGGCCGGAGGTGTCGCCCGCCTACGAAAGAACACGCCGCGATCGGACTTGTGGTACGGGCGGCGCGTGCCGCCGGAGGTGTCGCCCGCCAACGAAAGCAACACTCCGCGATCGGACTTGAAAGAATTTCTCGCTCGCCCGGCGAAAGCAACACGCCGCGAGCGAACTTGGAAGAATTTGTCGCTCGCCCGGCGAAAGCAACACGCCGCGAGCGAACTTGGAAAAAGCGGCTTGTGCGGCCGGAGGTGTCGCCCGCCAACGAAAGCAACACGCCGCGATCGGACTTGGGTTACGGGCGGCGCGTGCCGCCGGAGGTGTCGCCCGCCAACTAATGCAACACGCCGCGAATCGGACTTGGGTTACGAGCGGCGCGTGCCGCCGGAGGTGTCGCCTGCCAACGAAAGCAACACGCCGCGATCGTACTTGGGTTACGGGCGGCGCGTGCCGCCGGAGGTGTCGCCCGCTAATCAAGGCAACACGCCGCTATCGGGCCTGGAAAAATTTCTTGCTCGCCGGCGAGAGCAACGCGCCGCGAGCGAACTTGCGCCTGTTCCCGAGTTCTCGCTTGTACCGCTAACGAGCGAGCTAAATGAGATTAATTAAATGAGGACGCATCGGAAAGTTTATTCGTGCAAACACTCCGGCTTCGCTTATCGGCATCCTGCCTGCATTCGTCCACGTATCGGTCGTAGAATCTCGAAGATTGTGCATCCGACGAGTGGTAGCCGGGAATTAGCAGATATCGTAATAATCGTGTCGCGCGGTCGTGCGGAGCGTCGAAAAGTACGAAACCTTTGTCCGAAACGTATTTCCGTATCGTAGCATTATCTCCTCGTAGCGGCGCTACTCGCCGTCAAGTGCCCCGGAGGTACCGCCGGCGGGCGACGGACTTGGTGAAATCATTCGGTCGTCCGGAGGTGTCGCCCGTCCCGGAGGTGCCGTCCGTCCCCTAAGTTGACGCCGGCCGTTATGTGGTGCCGCACGTATAATCACGCCCGTAACGAGCCGTCTCGGTTGACGCGCGCGTGATTTCGCATCGGGCGAGTGTTCCGTACCGTAATCGCGGTCACCGCAGCTTGCGTGTTGCGTATCATCCGTAATAATTCGAAATATATGTCTCCGACACGTGGGTTTGAGAGACACGTTTCGAGTTAGTAATCGGACAGCGCCCTCATGTCGAGCGAGCGCCGAATAGTAAGTAACTTTCGTCCGAAACGTTTTTACGTAGCTCTCCTTGTTGCGGCGCCGTAAATCGTCGTTAAGTGTTCCGGAGGTACCGCCGGCGGTCGTCTGACTTCGAGAGATCATTCGGTCGTCCGGAGGTGCCGCCCGTCCCGGAGGTGTCGCCGGTCGACCGTGGTTCCCGGAGGTGTCGCCCGGCCCGGAGGTGTCGCCGGTCGGCCGTGGTTCCCGGAGGTGTCGCCCGGCCCGGAGGTGCCGCCCGGCCCGGAGGTGCCGCCGGTCGGCCGTGGTTCCCGGAGGTGTCGCCCGGCCCGGAGGTGCCGCCGGTCGGCCGTGGATCCCGGAGGTGTCGCCCGGCCCGGAGGTGCCGCCCGACCCGGAGGTGCCGCCCGGCCCGGAGGTGCCGCCCGGCCCGGAGGTGCCGCCAGGCCCGGAGGTACCGTCGGTGCTTATACCTTATTGTCCCGGCATTTCGTTTGTTTCCTTCTTAATTAATGCTAATTATCGTTGTTTGACATTCGCCATACGGCTATCGTGGTAATATTTTATCGTACAATAGGACTTTTCGATCGTTCGCTCTCCGCGACAATGTCTCGATTGAACGCGCCTTTCGGCGCTCGCGCTCGCATACGGCCGTGCGTAGGACCGTGCGTCGCCGACCGCCTGGCCGGCCGGTTGGGTACTATAAGAGATACGTCGCGCTCGGCGCGTCGAACGAGTCGAGCGAGTCCGGACGAGTCGTAAACGTACTTTCTCGAGTCTCTCGCCACTCCGGCGTGTTTCGACCGCTCTCCGTACCGTCGCCGACCGCTTGGCCGGTCGGTTGGGTACTATAAGAGGGTAGGAGAGATTAATATTGTACGTGACGCGCTCTCGACGTTGACAAACGAAGAATCGCCCGTACGGGTCGAGAACGGATTTTGTCGAGTCGCGACTCTGACACGGAGAGAACATTTATATATAAAATGTTTGATTTGGAAACCACGAATATATAAAATAATATACGATCGTCGCAGAACGCGCCGCCGCCAAGTCTTCTCATGCTTGGAGGTTGCGTGTCTCGCGAGAACGTACGTTCGACTCTCGCGTCGTCTCGTATTCCTCTTCGCCGGGGATTACGGTGCGGCTCTTCTCGTTCGTCGCCGAACGCGCGCAAAATTAACGCACACTTATTTATTACGAGCACAGCATTGCCACGAGTCGGTGTCGCAAGACCGAATGGCTCTTATGTGGCGCGCACGCCTCTAGTGTGTTGGCCGCGCGGTTCCCTCTCGTTTCGTACGCAGCAGCGGAATCGTCGCGCTTACCGAGCATCTACTCCACGGATACGAGTTTGCGGGAAGAGTTGCTTCTTCCCGCTCGCTTTGTACGCCGTAGCGAAATCTTATTGCTGGTCGTGTGCGGTTAAACGCGTACGAACCAGACAGAACAGTCCTCGACGTCTAAGCATCGCCATCGTCGATCTAGCGTCAGGGTGAATCGCGCGGTCTCTCGAGACCGCGCATCATAACATTTGGGAGAATAAGAACACGAGTATTTTGATCTTGTGGATTTTTGAACGGAGAGGAGGAGGAAGAAGAGGAGAGGCGGCGGCGTCGGGGGTTTACTCTCGCCTCCGTCGTTCTCTCGTACGCTTTACATAATAGCGTTAAACACAGCAGAGTGTCGCCGACCGGCTGAGCAAGACCGGCGGCAAATAAAATGGCACATACGAGCGAGTCGCGCGCGCGTCGGTGTTTCGGCATCGAACGCGCGCGCGCGCGAAAAAGAGCTAGCGACGAGTCTTCGGGCTCGCTCGCGAGTTACTCCCTTGCGAGTAACCGAACACGAAGCTCCCTGGTTGATCCTGCCAGTAGTCATATGCTTGTCTCAAAGATTATAAATGTATTTATTTAATTACATTTTTATTTTTTAAATAATACATATATACGTTCCAAAAAATATAAGCCATATTATTATATATGTACGTGTGTGTGGGTGTATAACTATCATTTAATACACATTCACGTTAAATCACATTCATTTAATCATATTTAATAACTATATCACTAACATATATAATTAATACTTATAATAAATCATTTTTAAAGTAATTTTTTTTAAATTCTAGTTATCACTTTATCAGAATTATGAAAAAAAATTGATACAATTGTTAGAAAACTTAAATGTGCATAACTTTTTAATATATAGGCATTAATAAAATAAACATAGTGATTGTTAATTTTTTATGCTACAGCTACGCATAAAAGTACTAAAATACTTAGAACTTTAAATTACTGTAGGATTGATTTTCTATATCCCGGGTGTATAGGATGAAAATAATCGAGGAATATACGTATGAATATAGATATATTTTAGAACAGTAAACAAGACAACGTTATCACCGGTCCGTACAATGTCTCTCCGCTCTCGTCTACGCATACACTCACACTGCCTGTTCCTCTCTTTCGCTCGCTCCCCTCCCCCGCCTCGCTCGCCATCCATCTATCTCTCTCGTGATCGGTACCTCGCGATCGTCTCGCGCTTAACGCTCCTAGTTTACGCGCGCAATCCAACAAAAGAAACAAGATGTATATAACCAACTTAACACAATATATATATATAGCTACTTAATCCTACACCTCGGCCATTCGACTGACATCTGACCTCAGATGTCGTTTGTGTGATCTCCGTTGCTTGGTGGATTCTTCGCGTGGTTCGGCCCATGGCTTCATATGATCTGGCAGCTGTTGAGGTTTTCTTTGGACCTTCTCCTTGGCCTATTTTTGTCTACATGTAGCGATCGTTGCGCAAAGTCGTTTGACTTGGTAAGGCCCCAAATTTTGCACAGAGTTTCAAGCCTGGTCCGCCCTGAGTCCTTTGAATAGCTACTAGATCGCCTTCGCCATAAATATTTGGTTTCTTCCGCTTCCGATTATAAGTTTGTTTATTTTCGGCTTGCATCTTCAAAATCGCATCAACGTGCTTCTTCTCGTATTTGATCACGTTTTTTCTTGAAAGGAATTGACATTTTCCGCTTCCAAAATTTCTTTTATTTGTGGATCTTCCTTCAGCCTCATTCGTGTTCCGAATAGAAGATCGAACGGCGTCTTTCCTGTGCTTCGGCTTGGCATTGATTTAGATATTGTTTGAGCACGTGTAACAAATTTATACCACTGCGTCGAGTGAGGTATAGACAGCTTGGTTAACAATGGAATTAACGTGCGGTTTAGGCGTTCGATTTGTCCATTGCCCCTTGGTACGCCCAGTAACGATGGCGATGTGCTCAATACCTTCGTCCTTACAATAAGATTCAAAATCATGGGATGTGAAGGCTGTCCCCTGGTCGGATACTATTCGTCTGGGATTTCCAAAGATGGCGGACTGCTCCATTAGATGATTTAGAAACTTCTGTTGTCGTGGTACTCTTCGTTGGGTAGAGCCATACGAACTTTGTAAAAGCGTCTATCACTGCAAGTATGTACTGATATTTCTTCTGCGTGGACGGCATCGGTCCTAGGTGATCTATGTGGTAGGTATCTAGCGGGGCTTCCTTATCAATTTGGTGGAGCCACCCTTCTTGTTTGCCGGTTCTTCTTCATAGCCATAATGCACGTAGGCAGTTCCGAATTACTTTGTCGACCTGTGAATGCATATTCTTCATCCAATAATCAGATTTCAACAGTTGCTCTGTCTTTGCAGTTCCGAAATGACCCGCGCTCGTGAACATGACGGAATTACAGAGATCTGCATCAACTTGGGTACAAACGATGGGAGTATCGTCATCATTCTTTTTGCATAGCAGTCCATTTATCATCACAAATTCGTCTGTTTTCTGTTTTTCCACTTGTTTTCTGATACTTTTCAGTTCTTCATCTTCCAGTTGATTATGACGGAGTCTTGCCAGCATGCTGTCTTCGCATTCTTCTATTATCATTGATGTTGGCAAACGGATATCGGCTCAATGCATCTACGTGCCGCATATTTTTTCCAGGGCGATGTATAATTGTATATCTGAAATCTTCAAGGAAAAACGCCCATCTTGCGACTTGCGCACAGATGTCCCTTTTCTTCATCGTCTGTGTGAACGCCTTGCAATCATTACAATGGTAAATGAGATTCCGATAAGATATTACTCTGAACTTCTTTAATGCTTTAAACAAACGGCTAATACTTCTAATTTATAAACTATCGTACTTGATTCGGCCGGTGTGGTCCTGCCACTCGCATAATATACCGGGTGGAAACATACGATCTTCGCTGTCACGCTGCATTAATATCGCGCCCGAAACCAAGAGCAGATGCGTCGGTGTGTAATTCTGTCTCTGCTGTGGGACAATATAAATGTAGGACAGGCCTACTACTCAGAGCTTCTTTTCAACTGATCAAAACGCGTGCTCCTGTTCTTCTCTGAATTAAATTCTACCCCGCCTTTCAACAATCGGTGAGAGGTCGCGCTATATACGAGTATTGCGGTATGTATTTCCGATAGAACCCTGTAAGTCCCAAAAAACTTTGTAAAGAACGCACATTTGTCGGCTTCGGAAAATGTTTTATGGCATTAGTTTTCTCTTCTGGCGGGTGAAACTTTACCGTCTTCTATCACGTGCCCTAAATAATTTACTTTCGAATCTAATAATTGACATTTTTTCCAATTTACTGACAATCCGTGCTCGGCCGCCGTCTTAATACCATCTTAAGCCGCGCTAGTCCACCCCGTACATCAAGCGAAGGCACGATTAAATCGTCCATATAGATTGCAACTATCCCTTTCTTTCGTTAAATCACGGAAAAACAGCTATTCACATATTTTTTGAAAATACGCCGGAGACGTACAAAGGCCAAATGGCATTTTTAAAAACTCATAGTGTCCATTAGGGACAACGAATGCGTGTATTTGCGACTATTTTCCTGCGATTGCCACGTGAAAAAAACCGTTTTTTAGATCTAAAGTACTATAAATCTTTGCGCCTTGTACAAGTCAAGTTGATCCTCAATCAACGGCAAAGGATATCGGTTCTTACTATTTTTTCATTTAGTTTCCGGTAGGCTATACGCAGATTCTTACCCTGCCGTCCTTTTTTCGCACAAGTACGATCGGGCTCGCGTAATCTGAACACGACGGCTGTATAACTTCTTTGTCTAGCCACATACGAATTTGCGAATCTACCTCGGCTTTTCTGCTGCGGATAATCTGCGCGCGTTTTGTGTAACCGGTATATCGTCTTTTACTACTATCGACATTTTAATGCCTACTTCCCTTTCTTTTTCGGCTCATAATTTTCCATTAATTGCTCGACTTCTTTCTAATCCCTTCGTCTTTAATATGTGACAATTCTAAGTTATCGTCTTGTACAATATCAATTTTATAAACTTCCGATACTTCCGCGACATCCTCTACCGACCTTAGAAAACGCTTACTACGCCTTTTTAATACACACTTCAACAGTATTCAGAAAATCAGATCCTACAAGTATACACGTGTGGCAGTGTTCCGTCACGCACAAGATGTACGGTAATATCGTAAACTTCCGCGTCAATACCGATTTTCAAGTGCATGTCTCCTAACGTTACGATCTCGCCCGAACCTGCCCCGCGGAATCTTATCGTACGACGTTACTCAAAGTCGGCGAACCAATTTTTTTATACTGATTCTTCGGAAATTAAACTAATATCACTGCCGGAATCGATTATCGCATTCAGCTTTGTATTATTGATAACAACGTCTTTTTCGGCAATTTTCCGGAGTGTACTTACCACGTTACAACTCGTTTTTTTCTCTACGCTTGCACTTTCCGGACATTTCGACGCTATGTGGCCGTATTTATTGCATGCAAACATTTCGCGCCTTGTCCTTTCGAGGGACACGCGGCACTCAAATGACTGTTGTCGCCGCAATTATACAACGCTTCACTTCCCTTTTTTCCACGTTCGCGACCGGTTTCTTTTTGTTATCGTATGCTTTTGACTCGACTTACCGACATTTCCACATAAACATCGAAATTTGTCCTTTAACTCACGACATGTTTTTTGCACCGTATAAAACAGATTTGCGATATCCCTCGTCGTCGACGCCGTCGATAATATATTGGATGGTCGCTTTTGTTTTCGACATCGGCTCGTGCGGGCTATTTCCATCATCTTGTAGCAATATTCGTGATAGGATTCATCTGTCCTTTTCTTTCTTCGTTGCAGCCTTCCTTGTGCACCGCTCGACTGTCTACCTTCAGTGCGAATTCTTGCTTTAAGGCGACCTTCATTGTTTTCCACGTCTTCCCGCAGTCGTGTCCGTTTTTCATAAACAAACGAGCGATCCTCGTAACAGTCTTTTCGCGTAATGGTTTTTGCATTGCATTCCATTCGCACAGCTTAGCCAGATCTTCAAATTCTTTGATCCACGATTTTATATTTTTCCCGTCGTCTCCACTGAAAGTATCAATTGACTCTTCGACGTCTTTAAAGTAGGTACAAACTTCGTTCGTCCTCGTGCTTCGTCTTCCTCGGCGCCATTATTGTTGTTGCCTCGTTCGTCGTCAACTCTCGTCGCTGGATACGTCGTCATTGCTGCTTTCGTCTTGTTGATTTTCCAGGACCCGAGCCGCCTTTAATCGTGTTACCAGATCGATCTTGTTGGCCCGCTACCTTGAGCTGCGTTTTTTAAGCTCTTCTTTTAACTGGACTATCGTCATATTGTCGGTCCTGTAGCACGTCGTTTACGTCGTCATTTCGTTCTGCGTCGTTGTTCTCTGCCATGTCTCCTTCAACTTCTTTTGTCTTGATTTCTCGTTCGCCCTCGAATCCCGGACGAGCCCCCAATTGTAGGATTTGATTTTCTATATCCCGGGTGTATGAGGATGAAAATGATCGAGGAATATACGTATGAATTATAGGATATATTTATATGGAACAGTAAAACAGGGTATCACGTTATCACCGGTCCGTACAATGTCTGCTCTCCGCTCTCGTCCTACGCATCTACTCACACTGCCTGTTCCTCTCTTCGCTCACGCTCCCCCTCCCCGCCTTCGCTCGCCATCCCTCTATCTCTCTCCGTGATCGGTACCTCGACCTGATCTGTCTACGCGCTTAACTGCTCCCTAGTTTATCGGCGCGACACACTTCCAACATAAAGGAATCAAGATGTATATACATCCACTTAACACAATATATCATATATAGCTCACTCTTAATCGACTACATTACTTTAACTATTCAAACTGTGTATGATATTATTAGTAACTTTTCCCTCGCCTTTTATACTATATTTTAAAAAAGAGCTATTTGTTTTGTATATTTTCTCCTTTGGGTTTATCGGAAGCTATCGCCTAGTTCTCTCTTGTAGACTGCGTCGATAGGCAAGGATAGATAGCAGGAACTAGTCTCTTTATTCTAAGTAAGAATACGTAATTTTTATTCTTCGGATCACAAATGTTCTTCTCGGGTTTACCGGACGGCTCGTCGTACCAGACTCGCCTTCCGTGCCGCATCGCTCCTTTTTAAAGACGCGGAAACTCTCTCCTAATTCGGCGCTTCGCCCTTGTGGACGCAATAACAAACTGTCGATGTACACAATTACAGAGAGCTCTCAGGAGCGTATATCGAAGGCGCGCGGGGATCACGGAAATTTAATTTTTTCCCAAACATACCCCTCGGGTTGAATCGCCAAGGGATTCAAATGACAGTCAGGGGTAAATCCTTACACATTGAACTGCAATCATTGGAGACAACCTGCAGAATTTAGATTACGCTGAACCGTCCGGACTTACCGGCAATTTACAGAGTTTAACAATAGGTCTTACAAAAGTAGAAGACGCGGTCTTGACCTGAGCAACTCGCACCAGGCCATCCTTGTCAGGCTTACATTCGATGATTCTCGCAAGTTCCCATCTGCAGGGAGGTAAATTAGGATTTTTTTATTAGAACAATATCGTTTATGCGAAATTCATCAGATCGTTCTGCCATTTAAAACGCTGCTGCAAGGTGTTCAAGTAGTCAAGACTCCACAATTTCCAAAATTGCTCGTATTTCGCACGCATTAATTACCATCGATCGAGTCGTGACTCGGAGAGATGTTACAGACGCTCGGAGGCTGGGAACTCTACTTTAATGCGCTAGTTGCTACCAATTTGAAAAAATGGCTGGTAGTGAGCGCATTGCAAGAATTCATCGTCCATGAAAGTGCTGGCGATTCGGGTTTCGCGAATTCAAAACATGCTTCGATGTTACATAAAAGCGTCGGTGAACTCTGTCGACCGTGAATGGTGTGCAGCGAAAAGGATACGGTTACTTTCTTTGTTCGCAAATGGTTGATTAACACTCTTAACACCTGCCTCACACATGCCCGAATGAAGAGGTTGCAGAAGAGTCGGAGATAGAATGCCATTGAACTGGCTTTGACGCAACTTCGCCTTGAAGCAGATTCTGTGATGTTCGGCTTGAGTCTGTCGGATCGCTGTAACAGTTTTTTTTCCGCGATTCGCGCTCTTGATAGGTAGTCGCGTTGCGCGAAAAAGATCGATGTGAAGCCACGACGCGCTACGACCCAGACGCCGTGTTGTCAAAAGATGCTAGAGAACGCGAGGCCGTGGAATAATCATGCAACCCGACGATCTAAGTGTATAGCTAGTGTGCTGCGCGACAAACAAATATGATCTTTGTATTTTTATGGATGTATGTTTGTTGCGACTTAACGTCCGCGGCCGGAACGGCGTCCGATATTGGAGATGGGAAAGGGCCGGCGTGTAATGAAAAGTCAAGTATGGCAAAATGGACGGATCTACGATAGAGCATTACTTCTACCATGTTTATGGAAGGTCAGGGCCCAGCGTAAAATTGTACGCCGGTATGGGGCGCGATGCCGTTTAGTACTGATCACGCAATGCAGATGATACAACCAACACATTCTACATTGCTTCGAGCCTCCCCGAGAATCCATATTATTGTGTCTCGCAAAGCGTGGGCGATAGCATTAACTGTACAACGCTGTCCGAGCATGGAAGAGTTTAATCCTTATGAATTTGATCGATTAATGTAGGCTTAGAAAGGTAAAGCTTGGAATAGTAGAACCTCGGAAATTTACAATCATATGTAAAAGGTCATGACAGTTGAAGTCGTACCACCCATCGGCGGATACCGGAGGATCCAGGAAGACGCGGTTCGCACGAGAATTGGATGGGATGCACTCTTGACCACTGGAACCTCGACTTGCTTTGAAAGAAGGACGATTCTTTGAAAAAGTATTATCTTTTGAAAAGTTATAGAGATCCGTTTGCATCTTTTAATCCAGCAAGTACTTGTGCAGCGTGTTTGTTCTTGACATCGACTGGTGACACAACAATAGAGAGACCCGAGCAACAATAAGGCCGGAACTCCGTTCGAAACTTGAACCGAAGGACGTAACGCGGTGAACCGTAGGTAGGTGGCACGTGGAGATATGATGGAAGGTTTATACAATAAGTTCCCCCGCTCGATTTGAATGATGGCGTTTTTTATTGTCGGACTGCATTTGACGCTTGAAAGTCGGTGAATCACTCTTCGGTGCCCAACTATCGTAGAATTGAAATGGCCAATTATCCGAGTTAAATTTCCGCCCATGCTGGATACGTTCCACAGGAACTGGAAGGCGTTTTGAGCTCGTAGCTGGATTTATGCCGCGCGATGCGCAATCACTGCGGGGATTTATTTCGGGTGGGTCACATGCAGCCATGTCGCAGTAGGTAAGCTGCGTGTTTGAATAGAAGACACTCTGTAGCTACATGTCTACTTTGTAATTAATCTAAGGGGAGCCTTTTGCAACCATTATGTGCTAATACGGCGTCGTAGTCACTCAATGCAAAACACCGGAATGGTTTTGAACCTTTCATCGTTCTCGCTTCGCCCGGAAGAAAGCAACACGCCGCCGAAACGACTTGGAAGAAATTTCTCGCTCGCCTCGCACGGCGAAAGCAACACGCCGCGAAGGACTTGGAAGAATTTCTCGCTCGCCCGGCGAAAGCAACACGCCGGCGAACGGACTTGGAAAAGAAATTTGTCGGCTCGCCCGGCGAAAGAGCAACACGCCCTTCGTTGTTCGCGATACAGACTTTGGAATTTGGAATTTCTCGCTCCCCTGGCGAAAGCAACACGCCGCCGAACGAACTTGGAAGAATTTCTCGCTCGCCGGCTAAAAGCAACACGCCGCGAGGCGAACTTGGAAGTAATTTCCTCGCTCAGCCCAGTGCCGAAAGCAAACACGCCGCGAGCGAACTTGGAAGAATTTGTCGCTCGGCCCGGCCGAAAGCAACACGGCCGCAACGGACTTGGATGAATTTCTCGCTCGCCCGGCGAAAGCAACACGCCGCGAACGGACTTGGAAGAATTTCTCGCTCGCCCGGCGAAAGCAACACGCCGCGAACGGACTTGGAAGAATATCTCGCTCGCCCGGCGAAAGCAACACGCCGCGAACGGACTTGGATGAATTTTTCGCTCGCCCGGCGAAAGCAACACGCCGCGAACGGACTTGGAAGAATTTGTCGCTCGCCCGGCGAAAGCAACACGCCGCGAGCGAACTTGGAAAAAGCGGCTTGTGCGGCCGGAGGTGTCGCCCGCCAACGAAAGCAACACGCCGCGATCGTACTTGGGTTACGGGCGGCGCGTGCCGCCGGAGGTGTCGCCCGCTAATCAAGGCAACACGCCGCTATCGGGCCTGGAAAATTTTCTCGCTCGCCGGCGAGAGCAACGCGCCGCGAGCGAACTTGCGCCTGTTCCCGAGTTCTCGCTTGTACCGCTAACGAGCGAGCTAAATGAGATTAATTAAATGAGGACGCATCGGAAAGTTTATTCGTGCAAACACTCCGGCTTCGCTTATCGGCATCCTGCCTGCATTCGTCCACGTATCGGTCGTAGAATCTCGAAGATTGTGCATCCGACGAGTGGTAACCGGGAATTAGCAGATATCGTAATAATCGTGTCGCGCGGTCGTGCGGAGCGTCGAAAAGTACGAAACCTTTGTCCGAAACGTATTTCCGTATCGTAGCATTATCTCCTCGTAGCGGCGCTACTCGCCGTCAAGTGCCCCGGAGGTACCGCCGGCGGGCGACGGACTTGGTGAAATCATTCGGTCGTCCGGAGGTGTCGCCAGTCCCGGAGGTGCCGTCCGTCCCCTAAGTTGACGCCGGCCGTTATGTGGTGCCGCACGTATAATCACGCCCGTAACGAGCCGTCTCGGTTGCCGCGCGCGTGATTTCGCATCGGGCGAGTGTTCCGTACCGTAATCGCGGTCACCGCAGCTTGCGTGTTGCGTATCATCCGTAATAATTCGAAATATATGTCTCCGACACGTGGGTTTGAGAGACACGTTTCGAGTTAGTAATCGGACAGCGCCCTCATGTCGAGCGAGCGCCGAATATTAAGTAACTTTCGTCCGAAACGTTTTTACGTAGCTCTCCTCGTTGCGGCGCCGTAAATCGTCGTTAAGTGTTCCGGAGGTACCGCGGCGGTCGTCTGACATCGAGAGATCATTCGGTCGTCCGGAGGTGCCGCCCGTCCCGGAGGTGTCGCCGGTCGGCCGTGGTTCCCGGAGGTGTCGCCCGGTCCGAAGGTGTCGCCGGTCGGCCGTGGTTCCCGGAGGTGTCGCCCGGCCCGGAGGTGCCGCCCGGCCCGGAGGTGCCGCCGGTCGGCCGTGGTTCCCGGAGGTGTCGCCCGGCCAGGGAGGTGCCGCCCGACCCGGAGGTGCCGCCCGGCCCGGAGGTGCCGCCCGGCCCGGAGGTGCCGCCCGGCCCGGAGGTACCGTCGGTGCTTATACCTTATTGTCCCGGCATTTCGTTTGTTTCCTTCTTAATTAATGCTAATTATCGTTGTTTGACATTCGCCATACGGCTATCGTGATAATATTTTATCGTACAATAGGACTTTTCAATCGTTCGCTCTCCGCGACAATGTCTCGATTGAACGCGCCTTTCGGCGCTCGCGCTCGCATACGGCCGTGCGTAGGACCGTGCGTCGCCGACCGCCTGGCCGGCCGGTTGGGTACTATAAGAGATACGTCGCGCTCGGCGCGTCGAACGAGTCGAGCGAGTCCGGACGAGTCGTAAACGTACTTTCTCGAGTCTCTCGCCACTCCGGCGTGTTTCGACCGCTCTCCGTACCGTCGCCGACCGCTTGGCCGGTCGGTTGGGTACTATAAGAGGTAGGAGAGATTAATATTGTACGTGTCGCTCTCTCGACGTTGACAAACGAAGAATCGCCCGAACGGGTCGAGAACGGATTTTGTCGAGTCGCGACTCTGACACGGAGAGAACATTTATATATAAAATGTTTGATTTTGGAAACCACGAATATATAAAATAATATACGATCGTCGCAGAACGCGCCGCCGCCAAGTCTTCTCATGCTTGGAGGTTGCGTGTCTCGCGAGAACGTACGTTCGACTCTCGCGTCGTCTCGTATTCCTCTTCGCCGGGGATTACGGTGCGGCTCTTCTCGTTCGTCGCCGAACGCGCGCAAAATTAACGCACACTTATTTATTACGAGCACAGCATTGCCACGAGTCGGTGTCGCAAGACCGAATGGCTCTTATGTGGCGCGCACGCCTCTAGTGTGTTGGCCGCGCGGTTCCCTCTCGTTTCGTACGCAGCAGCGGAATCGTCGCGCTTACCGAGCATCTACTCCACGGATACGAGTTTGCGGGAAGAGTTGCTTCTTCCCGCTCGCTTTGTACGCCGTAGCGAAATCTTATTGCTGGTCGTGTGCGGTTAAACGCGTACGAACCAGACAGAACAGTCCTCGACGTCTAAGCATCGCCATCGTCGATCTAGCGTCAGGGTGAATCGCGCGGTCTCTCGAGACCGCGCATCATAACATTTGGGAGAATAAGAACACGAGTATTTTGATCTTGTGGATTTTTGAACGGAGAGGAGGAGGAAGAAGAGGAGAGGCGGCGGCGTCGGGGGTTTACTCTCGCCTCCGTCGTTCTCTCGTACGCTTTACATAATAGCGTTAAACACAGCAGAGTGTCGCCGACCGGCTGAGCAAGACCGGCGGCAAATAAAATGGCACATACGAGCGAGTCGCGCGCGCGTCGGTGTTTCGGCATCGAACGCGCGCGCGCGCGAAAAAGAGCTAGCGACGAGTCTTCGGGCTCGCTCGCGAGTTACTCCCTTGCGAGTAACCGAACACGAAGCTCCCTGGTTGATCCTGCCAGTAGTCATATGCTTGTCTCAAAGATTATAAATGTAATTTATTTAATTACATTTTTATTTTTTAAATAATACATATATACGTTCCAAAAAATATAAGCCATATTATTATATATGTACGTGTGTGTGGGTGTATAACTATCATTTAATACACATTCACGTTAAATCACATTATTTAATCATATTTAATAACTATATCACTAACATATATAATTAATACTTATAATAAATCATTTTTAAAGTAATTTTTTTTAAATTCTAGTTATCATTTTATCAAAATTATGAAAAAAATTGATACAATTGTTAGAAAACTTAAATGTGCATAACTTTTTAATATATAGGCATTAATAAAATAAACATAGTGATTGTTAATTTTTTATGCTACAGCTACGCATAAAAGTACTAAAATGCTTAGAACTTTAAATTACTTTAATATTCAACTGTATATATTATTATAACTTTTCTCGTTTTATACTATATTTAAAAAATAATATTTAATAATTACTTTATTGCACTTACAACTATGCATATGTATTTAATACTGTAAACATTTAAATAATAAAATATATATATAATTACTGTGTATGAAATTAATACATTCAAAGTAAAAAAGTACATATGCAAAAATAAACTCTATAAATCTATAAATAAACGTAATAATAATAAACTGTGCAATAAACGTAATAATAAACGTTCAAATATTTTATTTATTATATATTAAAATTATTCTATTTAATAACCTGTCCTTTTCTTGTTTAGATCTCCTCATTTTCGCATCTCTTCTTTTGTTCTTCTTTTTCCTAAAAGAAATATGTGATTGTTATACATAGGTGCAATAAGTCAATTCTGCAATAAATATTCTATACAAAAATAACAATAAGTTCTTAAATGTTGTATTTAATTTAAAAAAACTAATACACGCAATAATGAACAGATAGTGCATGTGTTCACCCTCTTTAAAATCAGTTTCTTATAAAATAAAAAGTTTGAGATAAGATGATAAAATAGTTAATTGAGGTATATTATATATAACTTACAAATCTCGGTCAAATCTCTGCTTGGCTAAAATTAGCCATCTTGCAATTATATCCTCAACTTCCTTATTTGTTAAATTGGTTCTTGAAGTTCGCGCAGCATCTAACAACAAGTTTAAACAGATATGTGTGGTTATAGATTATATAAAAATTTAAAGCGACTTAATTTTATATATATATATATGTATATATGTATATATACTATTCAAAATTATTTTATATTCCTATGATTACATATTATTGAATAATGATATTAGAGTTCTAATAGCATCATCCAATATAACCATGCATAGAATGCTATATATAAAGTGTCAAAATATGTCAATAAAAACATTTCTGTGATTAAATATTTATATACTTACTTATGATACATATAGTAATGCGAAGATTTTTAAAGGCATTTTTCAATTTTGCACCAGCCCAACTATATTCCATTGCTAATTTATTTGTTAAAATATGTTTCATCATGTACGAAATCACATCATGATGATCCTTACCTCCTAAAAAGCTCAATTGTCTTGTCTAAAAATATAAAATAATTTAATTAATATTAGTTTATGATCTAAAAATATCAAAATAATAAACATTTGTTTTTCTCTTAAAAAAAAGTTAACATTACTTTTCTTTTAACTCCTTTAAAATTATTTAACATTATATAAATAAATAAATATGTCCAAAATATTGCTTTTTATAAGACATTTCAATAAAATGTTTCTAATCGTAAGTATAAAATAATAATATTTTGTATATACCATTTCTGCAGCAACACATTTGTTTTTTAATTGATTATCAATTCTCTGTAATTGTTCTACGGTATCTGCTGGCAAATCGAAATCATAATGTTCATTTTTTTTTAAATCCGTTTCCTCATTTTTTCTTATGTGATTATCCAACTTTATTAAACGTTCATCAATTGTTGTAAGATTTAACAATACTGCATTTAGTTTCCTGATAATTAAATTATGAAAATCTGCAAAAATAATTGACACATATTATTGTATATCTACTCATTGTCAGATTATATAAATATTACGAATTATATACCATTTTAAATATATGTTTACAGTGATATAAATAAAAAAGTTAAAACTTTAATAATATATATATATATATATATATAGGTAAGCTTTTACAAAAATTTAAAATAATAACAGATATATTTTTACCTACATCAATCTCAGCATTACAAGTATCGGATGTAGATATTGTATCTGAATTTTGTGGAACAAGGTCATCTTTATTTGCTGTTCGATGTTCTTGTGAACTTATAGATTTACTATATGTAACTGCAGACTTTTTAGACTGAATATTAATTATTTTTTCATTACTTATTTGTATCGGAGGCTTAGTTATTTTCTTATAATTTTTTATCAGTGGTTTTTTTATTTCATAAGTCATTTTGCTTTTATTTAAATCGTTTGATATATTAGAAGCTTCATCTAAATCATTGCTTGTGTCAGTTCTATCTGAATTATCAGAAGAACTTGAAATTTTTTTTACTCGATTCATTTTCTTATCACCTTGTATTAATGGTGTCTTTATTTCACAGATTTTGCTCTTATTTATTGTTAAAGCTTTTGGTGTATTAGGAAAATTATCTAACTCTAAATCATTGCGAGTTTTTAATTTATTGATGCTTGTGTCGCTTGTATCAGAATTATCAGGAGATGAACCTGTATTTTTTTTGCTCGTTGATATCTCGATTTTTTGAGGTTATTTCCATCATCACCATCTATATCGGATATTTGTTCAGCTAATTTAAGTTTGTCTATAGCTTTATCATATGTATCTAAAACGTATAAATTTTTGAATATTAAAAATTAGATTTTTGTTTTTATATATTTTATAATCAAATATCACTTAAAATTTAAATTTTAATATATACTTTTAATACATATATATTATAATTTTAATTTATATAATTTTTGATAAAAAATAAAATACATTTTTTATATTACTAACCGCTGCTACCAAAAATACGGATTATTTTATATAATTGCCAATCATCAGAAGGAGATATTCTTTTCATAATTGCTTTATTTATCTTAATTTGACTTGTATATGATGGCCATTTACATTCCTTATTATTTTCAGTTAACCATTCAGAAGGAACAATTTGTAAACCATCTTCGAACTCCACAATATTATACGCCATAATAACTGTAAATAAAAATTGATCAGCATTGAAATTATAAATAATCTATGATGTAAATAATATGATAAAAATGTGACGATAATAATAATAATAATAATAATAATAATATTTGCAATTTATATTAGAGTATTATAATTACGTTTAATTATTTAATTACAAATGCAAATTAATATTAAACATGTATTATTCAGTTGTGTGTAACATCGGAAATATAATATAATTTTTTTTATAAGGCATTTTCAACATTTTTGCTCTAATTTTATCAAACTCCCATGTCTGAAGATGAGAATATTCAGACATGATACCAATATTTAAAGTTAATGACGAAATAGGCTGTGTATATAAATCTTCCACTACACAAGTACTTTGCCAATAGCATACATTTTATTGTCATTAGATTTAATGAAATTTAAAATTGACATTATTTGTCCATTTTCAAAAGAAATGCAATTATTTTTTGGATCATCACAGTTAATATAATATTGATTATTGCAAAAAATTTTATATTGTTGTACAGAAATGAAATCTTTCGTAATAGGACCATCACAATGAGAGCGTGTAAAACATTTTTCCATATCGTATGAATTTGAATATATTTTGAATGTTTCATTATTATGTATTGTCTCAATTTCTGCAAATCTTCTTGTTAATTGCTGTAATGGTTGGTTAGTTTTACGAATTAATTTCTTTAACGTAGACATATAATTCTCAAATTTAAATGCACTAAATTTATCCAGAGCACCAAATTGTTTTACGTCTGCAGCAAGATGTAATAAATTATGAATATTATGTGAAATATATTTAGAACCGTAGATAACTTGAAATGATTTTACAAAATGTTTTAATAAATTTTCTGCATATTCTATAATAGAAGTTGATATGTTAAAGTAGGATGTGCAAGAATTGTGATTGCTACATGTAATGTTAGAAAATTTAAATATACATTTTCTTGTAGTATTCCTTTCAATATAATAGGACCTGTATATAATAAAAATTGCCGATATTCTGTGGCTTTCCAATGTTTGATATACTTTAATGATCTTGGTTTTCGAGCAAAATCAGAAGGAATATAATTGCGTAACTTTATTAGTTTCTTAGAAATTTGTTCTTTGTCTGAATTTGATAATCTTATCTTAAGTGGTCCTGAAAGCCATAACATAATAAGTTTACGCATAACACCCAAACATACCAGGTGCATATAATCTAGTGGCACATTTGTAACTAAGCCTAGATTTGGTATATTTTTTAAAATTGTGTCACCAGTTTGATAATCAGATTATAAGATCCAGTAAAAAATTCTTTATCATTACGTAACTCATATTAGATGTGTATGGAAAAACATATATGTCCTTCTATATTATCACCTTCAATAATGCATTTAGTGCAACTATTATATCCAGTGTGTCCTTTTACATTTAAAATAAATGATTTAGCAGGAGCGTCACAAATTATTGCTTTAATTTCGACTTTTATGATCTGTCCCTCATAATCAATCCCATTATTTATAAAAGCATAGCATCACCTACAAACATTTTTAAAAACTCATTTGCATTTTTTGGTTTTCCTTCACCATAATATAAGGCAATGACATATACATTGTTTATAATATTATCTGCACATAATATTGGCCATAAACTCTTTGTGGAAGACTTATATATAGGTAAACCATCAATATTTATAAATAATTGAATGTTATCAAGAGCAAAATTCAATCTTTACGTTCTTTCAATAATTTTTAGAAGAGCTTTTTCGAGACCTAAGTGGCAGTAATCTCCGTTTTCAATTTGTATAATTTCAGTTGATTTAGGAGTTTGCAATAATGTACGTGGATCTTTAGGCAAAGTATAATTAGTGTGTGTTTGCAATATCTGTAAAAGGTGACGGAGTGATTTGAGTGATATCTTTTCTTCAATAGCCCATTTACTTATGTCATGTATAAAAGTTTCGTTATCATTTAAACACAGATTTTCATAATTGTTATCGACTATAGCTTGCAGCTTATTGCATCCGTGTAATTTTGTATCATACAGGCATTATTTTCATTCAGAAAGTTAATATTATTTTCATCATAATATTGATTTAGATTTCTATCTGAGTATACTTTATCAGAATCACATAAAGACGAAGCATTCTCATCAACAAACAATTAGTTGATCATTATTATTATTAATTATTGCCATAGAATCCGCAGAATCAGTCTGATGAGTTATCATATTCATATCTGTTACTGTGTTTCTTGCAACTAATCTTCGTTTATGTCTTGCACTATAAAATATTGAGTGTTTTCGTTTGCGACCCATATTTTTCACAAAATATATTTTTTTTCCTAAATATACATATACAATGAAAAAAAGATATCTTGTTACAATAAATATGAAAAAAATATAAGACAAACATAAGATAAAAATATTGTATATACTAACCTTAATTTTATGTTGATGTTTTTCACTTTGTTAAATCACTTCTTATTGCTAAGTGATCTTCTGAGATCACTTATTTTGAGTCAAAATGTCCTCTTATGCAAATAAAAAACACGTGCTGGTACACCAACAGACTGCGTATACGCTGCAGAGCGTTTTGGGCAACGTGTACGCGCCTACACGGTCACGCTTGCATTAGGATTAGGTAAGATTAGGTTACATTAAGTAGCGTCCATTAACGGTGACGTGTTGATTCTTTTACTTTTAGAACAAATCAACGTCAAGTCTTGACAAGATGACAACTTAGCAGTCATTCTGCTGAACGCGACTATTTTAAAGAAAAATATTTCAATAAAAGTTGTTTGATTCAAAGGAGGTCATAAAGTAGATGATGCCCTTTATTTGATGAATATTTTAAGTAGAGTTTGAAGTGGTTGTAGGTGATTTTAAAGGGCACCCTAATATTATTTATTATAGACAGTAATAATACTTTATCTACTTTTTTCCTTTATGAATATAATAAATGATAAATTATTTATGAAATATATGCCATAAAGTCAACTTTATGTTTTAATTTTAATGTGTCGTACAGACAAAATCTTTATGATGTCACCTGGAAAAAAAATTTTTTAAAAAATTAAAAAAAATTTTTTTTTTTTACAAAAATGAAAATAAAGCATGGAAAAGAAGAAAAAAAAATTTTTTTTAGAAATTAAACCCAACAGCTAAGCTGCCCCGAAGCGTGTATCCACAAAATTGATATGGATGGGTCATGGGACGGAAAGAGTGTGGGGCAGTGCGAGAGGGAATCTGTTTTTTTTTACTACAAAAAATGAAAGGGAAAAAGGTGCCCCGGGGGGAAAACTCTTCCCCAGCGCACCCTAAAAATTTTTTTTACATTCTTTTGGCTTGTGAAAATCGGGAGATTTAAATTTTTTTTCCGTTATTTTTGAAATTTTCCCTTAAAAAAAAAAAATTGACCCCCGCTGAGAAGCAAGGTGACTTTTTTTTTTGAATTTTACCCCCCCACTCCCTTTAAAGTTTAAAAAAATCAATTTTGAAAAGCACACTTTTTTTATTTTTTAACCCTTTTAAATTTTTTTTGACGGCTCGAGATTTTTAAGATCGTTTTTTTTTTTCTATCTATCGGGTGCCCTAGCCCGGGGACCTTTTTTAAAGATTTTATAAGTGGGGGTATCAACAGGGGAAGGGGTTCCCCATTGTTAAAATCCCCCCAAGTTTAAAACGCAAAAAACCCCATTGGGCTCCCTACATTTTTTAAAAATTTTAATTTCCCCCAAATTTTTTTGTACTAATTTTAAAAAATTGAATTCCCATATGTATATTTTTAAATTTATAAAATTTCTTTATTTCCCCAAAAATTAAACCCAAATTTTTTATTCATAAAAGGAAACAATAAATTTTTTTTGACAATTTTTTCATACAAGGGTTATTGTGTGATATTTGTTTAAATTAAAGATTTTTTTTAAAAAATTTTTAAAAGGATATTTTTTATTTTTTGTATTAGTGGTTTTAAAAAAATTTTCCTTGTTTAAAAAAAATAGAAATTTGGGAAAATTAATTATGTAAAAATAAAAAATTAGTTAATTAAAATTTTGCAATAAAAGAATTTAAAATTAAAATTTTTCATAATAAATTTGGATAATTAAAAATTTTAAAAAATTTTTTGACAAAATAAAATTCACCCTTTCCCTTAAGGGCATAAATTATTGGAAACTATTTTGTTTAAATTTTAATTTTTGAAAATTTTTATTATACTAATTTTTTCCCAATTTTATTTGTTTTTTAATTTTAAATTTTCGAATTTTTTTATGTACATAATTTTTAAAGGGCCCAATTTTATTAGGGGGAAAATTTTAGTTATTTCATAAAAGAAAAACGGGGAATTAAAATTTTGCTAATGAAATTCAAAAAAAAAGCAAAAAAAATAAAAAAATTAAATTTGTGCATAAAAAAAATTGGTTAAAAAAAATTAAAATTAAAAAAATTAAAAAAGGTTTGTAATAAAATTCCCCAATTTTAAATTTTTAAATTTTTTAAAAAAAATTTTCTAATAAAATTTCCCTTTTTTTCCCCCAGTAATTAAAAAAAATCAAAAAAAATTTTAAGAGCAAAGGCATAAAAAAAATCTTTTTTTTGGTTAACATCAAAAAAAATTAAAGGTTTGGGCGACCCCCTTTTTTGGGTCCTTTTAAGCTACATAAATTTAAAAAAACCTTAACCTTTTTTTGAATTTTGAAACAAAACGTCCCCTAAGGGGGAAATGTTTTTTTTTTAATGGTAGTGTTTTTTGATTTAAACCTTTTTTTAAAAATTTCTTTCACAATCTAAAAAATTTAATTTTTGTTTTTAGCCCCCAATTAAAAATTTAAAAAGAAAAATTTTTTTTTGACTGGCATAAAAGAAAAATTTTTAAAGGAAGTTTTTTCTTTTTTTTCCAACATCCCAAGCCAAAAAACGAATAATTAAATTAAAAAAAAAGGGGTTTTTCTTCTAACATCCCCCCAAATTTTTTTTCCAAAAACTAATTTAAAAGGAAATACTCCATAGGTTTTCCTCTTGAATGATCTTTACACATTAATCCCCATTAACATTCATTTCCCCAAGGATTTGTTGACAAATTAAAAATTTTAAAAAAAAACCCCAAATAAAAATAGGGAAAAAAAGAAGAAACCAAAAAAAGAATTATAGTTATTCCGTATATAAACAAGATTTCAGAAATGTTTGTCTCTTCGATAAATAATCTAATACAATGATAGGATATCGATGTTTAAAACAAACTCAATAAACTCAGAAATAAATATTTTTATCGGCTCTCAATATAAATAATATAAGTATGCTGTCTTCTAAGCTGGGCAATAGAGCCAAGGAAACGAAACGAAAAATTAATTAAACGGAACTGTATCTCAATTTGAGATCCCAAAGTTCCACATATAAATTAATTTCGAAACTTACATATGGAGAAATAAGCGAGAAAAATATAGGTCCGAAAAGTCGCTGAAGCGGGAATCGAACCCGCGTCTTTCACTTTCCGGGCGACTGCTCTTACCAACTAATTAATTTATATGTGGAACTTTGGGATCTCAAATTGAGATACAGTTCCGTTTAATTAATTTTTCGTTTCGTTTCCTTGGCTCTATTGCCCAGCTTAGAAGACAGCATACTTATATTATTTATATTGAGAGCCGATAAAAATATTTATTTCTGAGTTTATTCACGCCTTGGGCTAATCACGGCGGTATTTACTAACATCTACTAAAAAGGCAAATGAAAAATATAGGATCGAAAGGGTCTGAATAGCTTAGTTGGTAAGAGCAGTCGCCCGGAAAGTGAAAGACGCGGGTTCGATTCCCGCTTCAGCGACTTTTCGGACCTATATTTTTCTCGCTTATTTCTCCATATGTAAGTTTCGAAATTAATTTATATGTGGAACTTTGGGATCTCAAATTGAGATACATTCCGTTTAATTAATTTTTCGTTTCGTTTCCTTGGCTCTATTGCCCAGCTTAGAAGACAGCATACTTATAAAACTCAATAAAATCATAAAAATTCATAAGACAAGAATCAAGTCTCACATAATTCCAATGTGGTTTACAAGATCAGTTGCAAAGACTGCAATGCAACATACGTGGGTCAGACAAAGAGACAATTACAGACAAGGATAAAAGAACATATGAATAACATCAAATTGGATTCAAAGAGACACTCTGTTATCTCTGAACATAAAATTAGGGAGCAGCATACATTTGATTGGAATAAAGTTAAAATTTTAGATCATGAAATAAATTACCAAAAAAGATTGATTTCTGAAATGCTTCATATAATAGAACAAGAAAAACGGTATAAATTTAAAAAAAGATACAGAGTTACTCAGCGAGTCTTATTTGGATGTACTTGAAAAATTAGCTAACATAAAAAAGAAATAAACAAAATAAGAATGTCATGTAAAAAATAATGCCTTTGTAAACAACCTGTGATATAAGTACCAAATGTATACCATTCTTCATAATGACATGTAAAGTGATAAGTAACTAATCTGTGGCGTAAACATTTATAAAGTCATCGATTTAGCAGATTCAAAAGTAAGCAATTTTCATTGTAATATTCAAAAAAATTTTTTCTAACAATAGTCATTAAAAAAAAGTGTGTCATTTCACATAGAAACGTATAATAATTAAGGGAAACTAAGACAATTCCACGCTTTTAAACGATGGAATGCCAAGAGTTTTTCCATCTTTAAAATCATCATTGAAAATAATCCGCATTAACATCTGGAAATGATCCAAGAACAATATAGAGATGTATTCAGCCTCAAAATCATACACGCTACACATCATCAAAAGTTGTAATCGTTCGCATCACCCAAATTATTTTATATATGATTATAATGAACAGTAAGAATTGCAATCGTTAGCATTGTCGAAATGTTTTTTTAAATTTTATAATTGACTAATATTATATGACTCTACTGAAGAAGACTGTGTACAGTCGAAACGTTTGTGATTTAATGTATTATTATGTTTTGATGGTTTTAAAATAAAAATTTATAATATCATTAACATCCGAATAATTTTATGCTCTTTAGTTGGCCTGTACTGACATTAATTTTACAATTTTATTTCAATATATAAGAGCGTTATAATTTTACTAATTTATTATTCTAATATTTTAACATCATTCCAATCCATATAATGATTCATGTCAATAATATAATCTCTAAAAACTCACTTTTAAAAAAGGTAAAAAAAGGCGACCAGTTAAGGGCACGCCATTAACAAAAATTATCCATTGCAAACCCATGTAGAATCCTATCCTATTGCAAACCCATGTAGAATCCTATGAAAAATTAATCATTGCAAACCCATGTAGAATCCTAGGCAAAATTAACCATTGCAAACCCATGTAGAATCGTACCCATTGCAAACCTATGTAGAATCCTATGAAAAATTAACCATTGCAAACTCATGTAGAATCCTATGAAAAATTAACCATTGCAAACCCATGTAGAATTGTATTAAAAATTATCCATTGCAAACTTATGTAGAATCCTACATTGCAAACCCATGTACAATAGAATTGTATGAAAAATTATCGATTATAAACCCATGTACAATCGTAACAAAAGTAATGAAATAAAATAAAAATTGCGCCAAGTGAAAGTAGAAACTTGTACCAGTGGAAAATTAAAGTTGCAGACATATATAGAGTCGTATAATGAATCAGTAAAAATTTAAATTTGCAAATGTAGAATCGTACCATAAAAAAACTTATCTTTTAAAAAAAAAGATAAACAAGATGCCAAGTCCATGCGCCATGTGAAAAAGAAATAAAAAAATTTAGTTAAAAAAACTGGGCGCGCTGCTAAGTTTCAAAATTACAATGCACCTTAAAGTAACATTAATTAATTTAAACACAAAACATATTTTAACTGTAATGAGTTTAAAAGTAACAATTTAATTTTAATATTGTTAGAATATTATTTAGCAGCGCTCCCAGTTTTTTTAACTAAAATTTTTTTATTTCTTTTTCACATGGCGCATGGACTTGGCATCTTGTTTATCTTTTTTTTTAAAAGATAAGTTTTTTTATGGTACGATTCTACATTTGCAAATTTAAATTTTTACTGATTCATTATACGACTCTATATATGTCTGCAACTTTAATTTTCCACTGGTACAAGTTTCTACTTTCACTTGGCGCAATTTTTATTTTATTTCATTACTTTTGTTACGATTGTACATGGGTTTATAATCGATAATTTTTCATACAATTCTATTGTACATGGGTTTGCAATGTAGGATTCTACATAAGTTTGCAATGGATAATTTTTAATACAATTCTACATGGGTTTGCAATGGTTAATTTTTCATAGGATTCTACATGAGTTTGCAATGGTTAATTTTTCATAGGATTCTACATAGGTTTGCAATGGGTACGATTCTACATGGGTTTGCAATGGTTAATTTTGCCTAGGATTCTACATGGGTTTGCAATGATTAATTTTTCATAGGGTTCTACATGGGTTTGCAATAGGATAGGATTCTACATGGGTTTGCAATGGATAATTTTTGTTAATGGCGTGCCCTTAACTGGTCGCCTTTTTTACCTTTTTTAAAGGTGAGTTTTTAGAGATTATATCATTCATTTTTGTATATTTTTATGACCGGAATAGAACAATTATTAAACATGTTTATCTAAACTTCTTTGCTTAAAATGATGTGTACAATCATATCCTAGAATCATGATCATTCCTCCTAAAGCACCCTATTTATATAAATTTACCCATATGTGTGTGTGTGTGTGTGTGTGTGTGTACTAATGTCGAGCATTTTTTATACATTTTCTATTAAATTTAGATAAAAGTTGCAGGATTTCGAAAAAGAAAAAGTTGACACAGACTTTTTCCTAAACGGCGATTTTCAAGGTTATTTAAAGGTCACTTATATTTTCAAAATAGAATTACCTTAATTTTTCTCATATAAATCGATTCCTCGCAATATTTACTATAAAAAGTTGTAAAGGTATAATTTTTACATAATCTTACATAAACTTCGAAATATTACAAATATTTTATTTTATGAAATATTTCAGTTTATGTAAAATTATGTTAACTATCTTTTAAATTATTCACTTTTAGCCATCTTACCCTTACAACCTTTTATAGTGAATATTGCAACAAATTGGTTTATATATATAATATATATATAACATCAGTTATTATTAATTGATGTTTACATTTATTTTTAGACTTACTAGAGCTCAAATGCTCCACATTTTTTGCAAAAACTGTTTATTCTACAGATTTCAAATATGCTTTTAAATGATGATTGAATATTTCCTTTTTTTAATTATTTTTATTATTATTTTTCAATCTCAATCAACTTTTATAACTTTATTCCAGCACGATACAAATACATGTGTCTTTATTTTTTTTATTATTTTCATTATTATTTTTCAATCTCAATCAACTTCTATAACCTTATGCCAGCAGGATACAAATACATGTATGTCTTTATTATTGTATCAACTCTTGTCTTTTCCATGTAACCATGTCTTCATAGTTTGAATTATCCCTTCATCTTCTCAATCTTTCGCAGAGATTTAATTAATTAAATACACTTCACACGAAATAAAGTTTGCTGGAAGATATACAGCAAACGATAACTGTAAAAACATGATTACGTGGAAAGAACAAGAGTTGGTACAGTAAAGGCAAGTAAGTAAGTACATGTAATGTATCGTATTGGCATAACGCTATATCCGCGGAGCAGATAATGTGGCTGTAGAGGTAGTCTGCAGTGCAGCTAATGTGGACGTAGATGTTGATTGAGATAATTGTCTAATATAAAATAGAATTTAAAAATTTAGTTTAAAAAGCTGTTGCATATATAAATAAAGTTTATTTTTTCTAAATTTGGAATATGTTTAATTAATTAATTTTTTAAGTCTATGTTTAATAAATTTTTTAAGTCTGTATTCAATAATTTTATTCATTTGATAAATACATGTATGTCTTTATTTTGATATGTTTAATATAATTAGAAATTCATTATTAATTAGATATGTAAACTATAAATTCATATATAATATTTGAAAATATATGTGAATATTTAAATTTTTATCTTCTCCTTCCTCTCCTTCAATCTCTTTAATATTAATAGGTGTATGTGTGTACACGCGCGCACATTTGTACGTATTTATTTAATTATTGGATAGTTGAGAGTACTTAATTGATAAAAAATTATGACAATAATAATCCTTGTTTTTTTTCTTATTATTTACTCAGATTTTTTTGTCTATCTTATAAGATAAACACTTTAGAGATTGAATATTTCAAGTAAACTAATTGTAAGTAAATTTCACATTAATGCATATAGATGTTTAATCATGAATGTACTAAATAAGTACACAAGACGAACAGTGAGTGAGTGAGTGAGAATGAGAGAGAGTGTGTGTGTGTGCGTGTGTGTGTGAGAAAGAGAGAGAGAGAGAGAGAGAGAGAGAGAGAGAGAGAGAGAGAGAGAGAGAGAGAGAGAGAGAGAGTTAGCCAACATAACCCCGCACGCTGCCGATCATGAATGTACTAAATAAGTACACAAGACGAACAGTGAGTGAGTGAGTGAGAATGAGAGAGTGTGTGTGTGTGTGCGTGTGTGTGTGAGAAAGAGAGAGAGAGAGAGAGAGAGAGAGAGAGAGAGAGAGAGAGAGAGAGAGAGAGAGAGAGAGAGAGAGAGAGAGAGAGAGAGAGAGAGAGAGAGAGAGAGAGAGAGAGAGAGAGAGAGAGAGAGAGAGAGAGAGAGAGTTAGCCAACATAACCCCGCACGCTGCCGATATGGCGGAGCGCCACTATCGCCATCTGTTGTAAAACGTGCGAGATGGACAAAATTACCACTACATGCATCTTGCATGTGTTGTGTACGTGTGATATATGTGTGCGCATGTATTGTATACGTGTGAATACGTGTAGCACGATACTACTATGTATGCGTGGTCGATGATGATAATGATGATGATAATGATGATAATGATGATGATAATGATGACGGGGACGTTTCTTAATAGAACTTTTTCATATTTCGACTTTGCATTTATATATCTCTGCTTACTAATCACGTCGAGCAGAAATAAAGACACTTTTATTATATAATTCGAACTCAATCTATCGATTAAGTCTAGTATAAACTCGATTGCTTCAGCCATTATTGAGGATTCGAAATATTATAAAGACTCAAATGTCCGACTCGCGTTAAGATACACGGTGTCTCCGCTAAGCCCTTAACTGGTCGCGAGACACTACCGTGTCTCTTGATATTAAAAAATTTAATAACACGATTAACCTATAAAAAGACACTGAGAATTTGATTTATGATATTTATGATAGAGTGATAAAGTGTTTAGTTTAGTTATTGTTTTACCATCTAGTTGAAAGGTTGAGTTCACACATGGTATTATACTTATGTTTGTTATGTGTATTTTAAATAGTTAAATTTAATTTCTATTTCAGATATGTTGAAATTATTAAATTATCAATGTATTGTCAAGCTGAAATTGCAATTATGTTTATATTTAATGATTATTGTATAAAAATTGATGTTCCATGATTAAATAATCCTTAATTAGTGTATTTTTTGTAGACTTGATAAGGACCCAAAACAAGGGTCGAAACGTTGTCTTGATTTAATAATATGTCTTAGTAATAATAAATATATTTTTATGCCAGTTGGGTCGATAATTTTGTTTATTTTGTTTTAATGTAAAAATTCGTATTCTATCACGGGTAGAAATTTTATTTTTTACATTTAAAGAGTATTTGTAATTATATTGTAATAAATGTTTCCACTCTTAACTTTATTGTTTTATGTCACAGAAATTACTTTCAATTTTATATTTTAATTGTTCTTTAAATAATCGAATATTTTCAACGTGACCATCGGCAGAATGATCGTGTCTTTTAGTGTTAAATCTATCGTGTTATCTATGATAACACCGATGCTTGTTATGTCAACTATACGGTTGCAAAATATATAAAAGGTGATTCATTGTAAAGCGAAGCTGTATCTCATAGATAACTGATCATTGAGTCATTACAATTATTTCCCGGTTTTCGAATTTATTTATGATGAGTTGTTAAGTCATAAAAAAATCTCTTGACTTCGAATTTTGATAAATAATTTGGATTTTCTCTCCTCTTTTTAGTCATCGATCCAATAACTTTTCGAAGAATCCTTATTCATTGTAATTAAAGTATATTAATCGATGCTCGTAAATAGGAAATGACTTTGTTTCATAAATATTAAAAAATGTCGATGAAACGAGTTTTTTTTATTTTGCAAGTACGTATTTATATATGCATTTGTCTCACGCATTTTATCGTGCACAAGTATGTACTTTAAAAGGTGTGGCAAGCATGATCATCGTAAATATTATATAATATAATATTTATATATTATATATATTATATTATATACATAAAATATCATATATAATATACATATTATTATATACGTATGTAAATTCAAAATCTAAAATATTCATAATATAAAAATAATAATATTTTTATTTTGTATTTTATTATAAATAAAAATTAACTTTATGTTATACGAAAATAATCTTTTCAAAGTATTGACATACCGGTGTGTGAACAGCTTGTTGTCTCTAAATGAAAATTTCGGTATTTTGTCTTACTTATTAAATTTCGGTATTATGACTTTTCGGAACAATATTTTATATCTTAAATTTTGAAATTATAATTTTTTGGCAATGCATATCCTCCACAATAAGTATAATACTATATCCTCCACAATAAGTATATACTATCTATACGGAAAATTATTGTTTCTTCAAAATAATATAATATTGTTGACAGATGATGGAAAGACAATAGATGTAAAAAAATTATCTGCCAAGTTTACTACGGATGTGATTGGTAGCACCGCTTTTGGACTCAACACGAATTCTTTCAAATATCCGGATGCTGAGTTTTGCAGACACGGCAACATGATCTTTAGGCCTGCTCGTTCTTTTGAGATATTCATATCAGTTTTCATGCCAACGTTAAGTCGTATGATTGGTCTGACGTTTTTTGGCAAACAGACGGATGCATTTTTCCGTAAAGTCTTTTGGGAGGCGATCGCACAACGCATAGAATCCGGCAAGACGAGAAATGATCTCATTGATATTCTTATCGAATTGAAAAATGATCACGGTGACAAAGATATTGGAGGATTTAGTAAGCAGATTAAAATTAACGTTAATCGTGACAAGCAAAAAGAGGCAAATATACAAAGGTTTAATTTTAATTTCTAGAATTTGATGGGGACGATCTATTAGCGCAAGCTGGAATTTTCTTCGCGGCCGGTTACGAAACCTCCTCGACAACGATGTCTTTCACGTTGTACGAACTTGCATTACATCCTGAAATACAGGACAAAGTGAGGAAAGAAATTTTTGAGGCGATTATTGAATGTGATGGAAAAATTACATATGAAATGGTTGGTACACAAGTATCAATTAAGATATTTATTTTTGCTTTTCATCGAATCTGAAGAGCGTCAGTAATGCACAACTGAAATATAAGAATGACAGATATACCTTTAATACTCTAGATCATGTCATTATCGTACCTCGAAATGGTGTTCCTTGAAGTTTTGAGAATGTACCCACCATTAGAATATTTACAACGTACAACTACCGAAGTTTATAACATGCCAAATTCCAACCTTGTACTCGAAAAAGATACACCGATCTTTATATCGGTCCGTGGTTTGCATAACGATCCAAAATATTTCCCCAATCCGGATAAATTTGATCCGGAGCGATTCAATGAGGAGAACAGACACAAGAGGCCGATGTGCGTGCATCTTCCATTTGGAGATGGTCCACGTAGGTGTATAGGTAAGAAAATCGATTTTAATTTAAAGATTGATATATTATGTTATGTTCAAAATTAGATAAATGAAAACATTCCACATAAATATACAATGCATAAACTTGTTTTGACTATATTTTGACATTTATGCAAACGTTGAAGAAGAGTAAAATTAAAAATTATGAAATTACATTTTATTTGTATACAATTACAAAATTATTTAAAATTATTTTATTTAAGAGTTTAACAAGGCTCTGTAATATAAATATAAATTTAAAGTGTAAGACAAGCAATAAGAGCTAAATCGTGGATGACAGTGCGTTATCCCAACGAAACTAAATTTTTTTGTTAGAATTAAATACCTGTGCACAAGGCACCAAATTTTTACTTGGACACGGCCAAGATTTAAAATTGGAATAATCTCTACAAGAGATTTAATTCCATACATCCCCTGTTCCCCTCTAAGGAAATAAATGCGAGAGAAAAATATAGATCCGAAAGTCGCTGAATCGGGAATCGAACCCGAGACCTTTCGCTTGCCGGGCGACTGCTCTTCCAACTGAGCTATTCAGATCTTTTTGATTCTATACTTTTCTCTGTTATACGAGGGTCGTTTGAAAAATCCGTGCAAAAATAAAAACTACTTTATTGTTTGGGGTAAATCTTTTTTTTTTCAACATAGTTTCCTTTTAGGCTTATACACTTTGTCCAACGCTGCTCTAGTTTGTTGATCCCTTCCAAATAATAGAATTTGTCCAAGTCTGAAAAATAGCCATTCGTGTCTGCAATCACCTCCTTGTTTGAATAAAATCTTTTTCCCGCCAGCCATTTCTTCAAATTAGGGAACAAATAATAGTCCGAGGGAGCCAAGTCTGGAGAATAGGGGGGATGTGCAACGAGTTGGAACCCTATTTCCATTAATTTTGCGACCACAACTGCTGAGGCGTGAGCTGGTGCGTTGTGGAAAATCACTCGACTTCCTCGTTTCAAACGAATGCCAAACACAAAGAAATAGACCGATCTAGCTGAAACTTGGTGTGTCTTCTTCTAAGAGATACTACTAACTAAACATAACCTCGATACGCGCCAGTAGTGCCATTTCTCTGACTTTGCACGGACTTTTCAAACGACCCTCGTATATATAATAATGTTGATAAACAAACGCCTTTAAGCCAGCGTGTACAAATTAAGAATTTAACAAGGCTCTGTAATATAACTATAAATATAAATTGAGAGTGTTAAACAGGCAATAAGAGCCACATCGCGGATGACAGTGCGTTATCCCAACGAAACTAAATTTTTTCGTTAAGATTAAAACCTGTGCACAAGGCACTAAATTTTTACTTGGACACGGCCAAGATTTAAAATTGGAATAATCTCTACAAGAGATTTAATTCCATACATCCCTTGTTCCCCTCTTAAGGAAATAAATGCGAGAGAAAAATATAGATCCGAAAGTCGCTGAATCGGGAATCGAACCCGAGACCTTTCGCTTGCCGGGCGACATTTTCTCTTGCATTTATTTCCTTAGGGGAGAACAGGGGATGTATGGAATTAAATCTCTTGTAGAGATTATTCCAATTTTAAAATCTTGGCCGCGACCAAGTAAAATTTGGTGCCTTATGCACAGGTATTTAATTCTAACGAAAAAATTTAGTTTCGTTGGGACAACGCACTGTCATCCGCGATTTGGCTCTTATTGCCTGTCTTACACTTTAAATTTATTTTATTTAATTTATTAAAATCTGAAACATTATTTGTGTTACAAGTACAGAAAATTGGCTATTGGTCACGAGTGCGGGTAAGCGTACGAGCCGAAGGCGAGTGCGCGTTTACCTGCACGAGTGGACAATAGCCAACTTCCATACGTGACACAAATACTATTTTGTATTACTAGCAACCACGGTCGTATACACAGGTATCGAAACTCTCATGGTGGTGGTAAGACTCTTAATGTCATGATTTGTGGGTTCATAAATCGGTCGTTAATCGCGGAACGACAGTGCTCTGGCACTGTGATCGCTGAGTAAGGCCGGCGTCCCATGGAGCGGATTATGCGGAAGCAGAACCAGTGGATCGCCAATCACGGAATCGTTCCGATAGAACTTATTGATGAGCTCCATCGGAACGATTCCGTGATTGGCGATCCGCTGGTTCCGCTTCCGCGTAATCCGCTCCATGGAACGCCGGCCTAAAGAGCTTATATCTGTACAAATTAACAGAAGCATATAAGTATATGCATAAGAAATTTTATTGATATTCTTGAAGTATTTTTAAGTTTTGTGGTTAAAAAATAATATAATTTTTTATTGTAAATGCATGATGTTTTAAATATAATTTTATAAATATTTTTTAGATATAATTCTACCAGATAATAATCCTTAAGATTCGCCAGTAATAATTAATAAAAATCTTTCCTCATGGTAAAAGTAGCTCATGCAACCGAAATAAATTTGATGCGCGAAATTGTATGGTGTTGCCTTACATTAGAGATTTGAGCGAGAATATTACGCGTTGCATGAATAAAAATGGAATTGATGTAGTATATACCGTTCCAAAAAAATTAGACACACTGATAAAAAGAGGAAAAAATAGGATAAACAACTTAAAAAGAACCGATGTCGTGTATAAAATTGAATGTGCAAATTGTGATTCTACGTATATTGGACAGACAAAGAGACATTTAGAAACGCGCATCAAAGAACATCAAAATAATATCAAAAAAGACACTACATTGCATTCAGTCGTTAGTTTGCATCGGACTTGCAACGATCATGAGTTCCGTTGGGATTCTCCGGTTATCTTGCATCAAGAAAAACAAACAAGAAAAAGAAAAATTGCAGAAATGTTTTATATAAAAAAAACAAAGTAAAAGCATTAATTTACAGAAAGATACGGAGAATTTTAGTGGGATTTATGATCGTGTTTTTGACGCTATTTAAATTATTTTTATTTTTACCTATTTACTTATTTATTTGACTTTGTTACGAGGTTTTAGATTGCAAAAGACACATTAGTTTTGTCTCGATTTTTTAACGCGTATTGACTAAGATTCTTGCCAACTGTTAACATCTATTTATTTCTTGCTTACTTCTGTCAATTCTACATTGTTCATTAAAACAATGATGAATATTGTCGGTGATATGCAGTGAATTTGATTTACTGTATTAATTTATTATGCATTTACGTTTGGTATGTAACATATTTTTGTATATGAATTTATAATTATTGTTGCAATGAAATGTATTAAAATTATAATTATTTTTATGTAACTTTTTATAGATTTACTTGAAAAGGGCTGCAATGACAGCCGAAATGTTGTATTTTAACTAATTATTTATAATAAATGATTGCCAGTTTGGTCGATTTTTACGATGAGGAAAGATTTTTATAATTCTACCATATCGCATATTGTTCGATAGCAGAGCAAAAACGCGAGCGATAAGTGTCAAGAGAGAAGTGCGCGACAAAGAAAAGGACGTTTTCGCAAAAGCGATTAATTAGAGAGTCGATTTTTAGACGCATACAATGTATATTTAAGACGGACACTATTTACAGGCTATTTACACTGGTTAAATAAACCGTAGTTTAATACGTGAATCCGCGAGCTACGGAGAAGGCGTTGCGTTAGTTGCTGGCTATACGCGAGCTACGTAAAATCAGAAACGCGCCGAAATCGTACTTGCACTTGCGACAGATATGCTTCTAATTCTGAGAGCGACTATATCCCGGTCGATCTGAGGTGCCCTTTTATAGCAACGTTTTTCGAGAAGATTCTAGATGCCTTTATAGAATTACATGTTATTATTTTAGAATTGTCTCGAAGGACATTAGCGTATTATTTTTCGTAGAGAGAATGTTGTTGTTTACAGTTCTCATATTAGCGCTTGCTATAGGCGCTTTGGACTGTATACGCGCGGTGTCGCGATTAGCAAAGATAATCCGCGGTAATTTTGCCTAAATTCGACTTGCACTAGGGCGTTTTTAAACACATATCAATATCAATAAAAATATGATTAATATATATTTTTATTATATATATTTGCACATATGCAAATATTTTCAAGAATTGTACATAAATAACAAAAATATCTGTGTATTAAATAATATATTTATATATTATTACACGTTATATATTTATATGTTATTACGCATACACCTTTTTACAAACAATTTTAAACATTGCTTAGTTTAGACATTTTTCGTTGATGTTCGAAAATCGAACGTCAAAAAGCTGAAAAGTCTTAAAAAACATTATTAATTAAAATTCATGCAGGCCTTTCATTCACATGCAACATGCATCATACTTAATTTTATATTAATATTATTTTCAAATAGCGCTCGGCCGCACAGATATACGTATACCCCGCGCCTGCGAACAGAAAGCGCTTTCGTCAAATCTCATATAATAGTAAACACCGCGGTCGCGCGAGAGGAGATACAATTTAGTTCCCGATAATAACAAAACGACTATTTTCCTGAAAGTAAACAATTACACTAAACGCTCTTTCGTCCTCAGCCGAACGATAAAATTAAGAAAATCTTTCTAGACTATTCTAGAAATACGGGTCTATATAAACCTCCTCTCTCGTGATCGCGGTGCTCTTTCCGATTGCTCGTCGCGAATAGAGTGTGCTTCTACTTTACGAAAAAGATCGCTTGTCTTTTTCGGTTTTCTCGTCTAATTACCGTTGCTAGCGGAACATTCAGTAATTTATCTTCGACCCGGCTTTTCTCTCGTTTATTGCATTCTTTTCTAATACGTTCGACTCGGCTATCTTTTGGTAAATTCTGTGCGGTTAAACAATTGTATTTTTTGTTAATAGTTGAAATATAATTTTTGTTAACGATACGCGTATGTCGAGTGTAGTGCCTATCTATCGTCTCGCTTCCGATCTTCCTTTCCCGCTATCCATTGTGCACAGTTGAATAATAGATTTTTTTGTACTTTTTGGTTTTCTTGATAAGTAAACTGACGGATTCTTAATCGGATGTAATAGAACACAGCGTAAGATAAAATGTTTGAACCGTGATCTTTACAGGAAAATGTAAATTCATAATTATCTAATACCCAGATAGCCACAGTAATTATTATGACATTATTTTGATAACCAGTTCGAATATTAATACTTCAGTTTCGCAATTAGTTAATATGAAAACACGAGGTTTGATTCATGCAAATTTATATTTTTTAAATTTAATTAATATGTTGAACAATGTTTTTCAAAATACGCGTTTAATTCAAATGTTTTTGATTTAACGGTAGATGAAGTACCCAGATAGCCACAGTAATTATTATGACATCATTTCCCAGCAAATACAAAGTAACAATTACAAAACATTAATGTTACATTTTTCCTCTCAATAATATAACTGTTACGTACAAGCCATGTTATATTGCAGTTATATTGTTGAGTGGGAAATTGTAACATTGATGTTATGTAATATAATCTCTAAAAACTCACCTTTAAAAAAAGGTAAAAAAAGGCGACCAGTTAAGGGCACGCCATTAACAAAAATTATCCATTGCAAACCCATGTAGAATCGTACCCATTGCAAACCTATGTAGAATCCTATGAAAAATTAAACATTGCAAACTCATGTAGAATCCTATGAAAAATTAACCATTGCAAACCCATGTAGAATTGTATTAAAAATTATCCATTGCAAACTTATGTAGAATCCTACATTGCAAACCCATGTACAATAGAATTGTATGAAAAATTATCGATTATAAACCCATGTACAATCGTAACAAAAGTAATGAAATAAAAAAAAAATTGCGCCAAGTGAAAGTAGAAACTTGTACCAGTGGAAAATTAAAGATGCAGACATATATAGAGTCGTATAATGAATCAGTAAAAATTTAAATTTGCAAATGTAGAATCGTACCATAAAAAAACTTATCTTTTAAATAAAAAGATAAACAAGATGCCAAGTCCATGCGCCATGTGAAAAAGAAATAAAAAAATTTTAGTTAAAAAAACTGGGAGCGCTGCTAAATAATATTCTAACAATATTAAAATTAAATTGTTACTTTTAAACTCATTACAGTTAAAATATGTTTTGTGTTTAAATTAATTAATGTTACTTTAAGGTGCATTGTAATTTTGAAACTTAGCAGCGCGCCCAGTTTTTTTAACTAAAATTTTTTATTTCTTTTTCACATGGCGCACGGACTTGGCATCTTGTTTATCTTTTTTTTTAAAAGATAAGTTTTTTTATGGTACGATTCTACATTTACAAATTTAAATTTTTACTGATTCATTATACGACTCTATATATGTCTGCAACTTTAATTTTCCACTGGTACAAGTTTCTACTTTCACTTGGCGCAATTTTTTTTTATTTCATTACTTTTGTTACGATTGTACATGGGTTTATAATCGATAATTTTTCATACAATTCTATTGTACATGGGTTTGCAATGTAGGATTCTACATAAGTTTGCAATGGATAATTTTTAATACAATTCTACATGGGTTTGCAATGGTTAATTTTTCATAGGATTCTACATGAGTTTGCAATGGTTAATTTTTCATAGGATTCTACATAAGTTTGCAATGGTACGATTCTACATGGGTTTGCAATGGTTAATTTTGCCCTAGGATTCTACATGGGTTTGCAATGATTAATTTTTCATAGGATTCTACATGGGTTTTGCAATAGGATAGGATTCTACATGGGTTTGCAATGGATAATTTTTGTTAATGGCGTGCCCTTAACTGGTCGCCTTTTTTACCTTTTTTTAAAGGTGAGTTTTTTAGAGATTATATTATATACACATTCCGAATTGACAAAATTCCATGAAATATTCATAGAACTTCTATAGAATATTCTGAATGACCATGGAATATTAGGATACTTATTTCAATGTTTATAGCACATTCACAGATAATTCTGTGCTGTATATATGCTGTATATAGAAATCAACATTAGTATATAAAAATATTTAGAAGTAAATATAATTGTTTCAATGGAGTATCTATACACAGGCAAATATAATATATCTATACAGGCGAAAAAATGTCATTGGTCATTCGTAAAAATTTTTCTGAAAGTTTTTCAATATTTAAGAAATTTTCTTTAAAGTTTTTATGCTTATGAGAATAATTATTAATTATTAATATATATTTTTACTTCACTTTTAACTTTTCAAAATAAGTTGAATGGATATCAATCAGTTGAAATAGTTAAATGATATTATTTGTGCCCACCAAATTTTCTGCGCACATATATTGCTAGTTAATTGTTTTTACTGTTGCGCATGTGCGACTCAGTCTCGCGCGCATTCTGTCCAGCCATCGAGCCCATCGCGTGTCGCGGTGTGCATCAAGAATCAAGAGCCGTACGTATATTGTTCAGTGAGCAAGTCTGAATGTGTTTCTGTCCCGTTTTTGTTCTGATTTCCTCTTTGGGAGGCTAAGACTGCATAGGAATCTGCTACCACACCACTGTTTTGGTCAATATAAACAGGCCTTTGAGCTTGCCAGTGTTAATAATCTCGAAGGAAGAAGGAAGGAAAGTATGTATAATCGTTCGTAAAAAATCTATTATCTACGTTAATTTTATGAGTACCAAGTAATTTTTAGAACTATGGTTTATTGTAGATAATTTCATGATAATTTTTTAATATTTTTAGATATAAAAGTAGT
>NW_028190865.1:0-48047 GCF_048542155.1 Nylanderia fulva
TTTCGTTCCTTTCAGTAGGGAGTAAATGCGGGGGCATATCCCGTTGGATGCGTCGGCAAAACCATAACTGCAGCAGTCTTATTGCTCCGGCGCGACCAGCGTTTTATTCGCACCGATCTAGAAAAGGATTCTTTTAAGACGTTGCCACTCTGACGTGGATGCGGCAGGGGGCCCCCGTCCAACCTTGCACCAGTGGATTAATGAGAATTTTTCTCGAACACGAGGGAGCGAGCCCCCCTTGGATCGAGAGCCTGCGGTTCGGAAAAAACGTTTTCTTCGTGTGGGTTAGGCAGCGTGGGTTTAAATACGAAGGGAATGTCGTTTGCGGGGGCCGCGAGTCCTAGGGGGAAGGGGTCTCTTCCCGGGCCCCGGTGGAATTCTGAAAAAGATACGCTTGGTCTCCAGTAGATCCTCTCGTCGTTGGCTCCCCCCTTCTTCAAAGGGGAACCGCCCCAAGCAGAGGTTGCGAATTTTCCCGGATGCGATCGCATCGTTAAGGGTTTTTTTAGCCGGTGACCACATCGTGACGTAACAATCTCACGCAGAGCCCCGGCGCCACGAGGAAACTGCTTTTTTTTTTGTTGTTCGAGCTGACGGGTTCCGTTTTGGGGAAAAGGAGCACACGCCAGACCGTAGGTGACCGTTCTCAGGGTACTCTCCCACTTCTCATCAGTTAATGACGCCACAGGATCTTTTGGGATTGCAGTCATCCGGAGCACGAGTTTGCCGATAATTTTTTTATACGCAACGAAGACCCCTGGTGTTGAGCCACGGAGTAACGAGGAAAACGGCAGAAGTTTTTGCTTCAGTCATGAGTGGCGTTTAAAGAGTCTCTTTTCGTTTGTGGCCCCATTGAACCGACCCTAGCTTTGTCGGGGCGCGGACTCCTTAGTACTCCAGGGGAGTATTTTACTGGCTATTGTGGGGCATTCACCAGCGTCATTTTTTAGGTCTTCGTATTTGCCCTAATTTTGCAATACGATTGCCGAAGGGGGGCCAGAGGAAAAACGCCCCCCCTCTTGTGAAACCCCTCAGTTGGGTTTGGGGGGTTTGCGGAGTAGTATTTGGGGGAAGGGGCCCACTTCACACTATCGTCCTGAAGGTGCGATGGCGTGTGCACAAAGAATTCCTCGCATGCTGCTCTTCGGCGGGAGTGTCGTGATGCTTTGGGCCCCTTTTTCCTTTCCCCCAAAAGCTGCACCCCCCTCGAGTAGCCGTGACGGCAGGGCCGGGAATGTCGACGGTGCTCTTCTGCGGTCACTGGGGCCCCAGAGTACCCCATCCTAGTGATTTTCTGCGCGTTTGGGTCTGAGGTCCCCTTGCGAAAACCCCTTTAAGAATTAAGGGGGCACCCTCCGCTCCCAGGAGTGCTCGGGGGGTCGTTCTCGCGAAATTGGGGGTCCGCCTTTTAGCCTCAATTGCGCCCAAAATTCTGGGTGTGGACGGGAGCCTTGGAGAAGGATAGGGGGGCAGTATAAACGCATCACGGGAGCCGGGCGTTGTGATGTCCAAGTGAGGTGCAGCGTGCCCCGCCACCTTGATCCTGGGTGCCCCCGATCCCAAAGATGGATGCGGGGGGTTTATCGAGGCGGGGTTTTTTCTTCAACCTGCTTCGAAACTTGACCCTCTATCCCGATCGATCAGGCTGGGGCGTCGTGCGGGGGCTCCAGGGACGCTGTTCACCCCACATGGCGAGGAGTCCTTCTGCCCTTTGGGGTTTGTCATGCGGGGAGTAAATTTTGGTTCTGGTGTTTGGGGGGACCGTGTTGTATGCGTCTCAGTGAAGGGGATGGTCCCTTTCTGTTAGCAGTTCTTTTCACTGACTTTTGTAAAAAAAGATTTCCGGGGGTTTTTAACACAGTCGTGCGTCCCCACGAGGCTTTATCTGAGCGGTTTTTGTCTTAAATTTCGCGACACGTCATCAGATGGTTTTTTTTATGGAAAAATGCGCATTGTGGGAAGGCTTTCCCCCCTTTTTTGCAACATGTGTTTCCCCTTTGTGAAACTTCCAAAGTTTTTTTGAATCTTGGATCAGGGGTTTTAAGGGGGCATCCTCGCTCAGACTCCAAAAGGTTTGTGCGGGGGGGGGCGTTGGGGGTCGGATAGGGAATTTCCCCCTTCCTTCGAGTGTGGCGTCGAATTGTTCGACGATAAAATTTAGGAGGTCCATTCCGGAGATTATAGGACGACCTATACCCCCTGTGCTTGAACTGTGCGGCACGTTGTGGATGCGATGAGTTCGTCACGGTTCCGTTCTTCATCTCGGCACGGCGGTGAATGCGGGGGGTTGCATCGGGAGTTCTCTCTCGTTTTCGAGTGTTTGCACAGGATCGTCCAGCCGTTCGTGTTTCCTGTCACCGGGGAAAGAAATTTTTCAATTTTTTCAATGTCGTTCAAATCGACCAAGATGGCAGGCTTTTTTTGTTAGAATGGTGGCGTTTACCCGCACAGACAGGAAAACTCGGAAGGTTTTGGGCCCCCGGAGTAACTCCCGAAAACTGCAAAAAACCCGACTCGAGGGGAAAGCGTTTTTAGGGGCGGCTTCTTTTGCTTGGGTTTTTCCCAGGGGGACCCAATGCGTTCAGGGGGCCGTCCAGGGGCTCCTTTGTGTACGTCGTATTTCATCAAAAAAGGAGCCCTGAAGAAAGTAATCACTTTCCCTGAACTTTCTTCGGGGCAAGCGCATGCGTGTGGATCGAACTTATCCAGGGGTTGACAAGAAGTTGTCGGGTAGGACGGCACTGGATGGTGTTAGGGAGCCCCCCTTCTTCAGGTTTTGACCGAGGTTTCGAACTTGGACCACGCTACTATCTAAAATAACGGCTCCAGAGGGGACTCACTGTATTTTTTTTCAGGCACTTCACTCTCGTCTTAAAAATTTCACACGCGGCCGCGCGACAAAATGAAATTCCGGCTGAAGGCCCAAAAATTTTTGGGGGGAAAGGGGTTTAGGATTTTTTGAGCGTTTTTAAGGGGCCAAAAATTAACCCCCTTTTAATTTAAACCGAGTTTACTTTACTTTTTAAAAAGAAATAATTTTTAAAAATTTTTCCAAAAAAAAACCCCAGATCGTTTCCCCAAGGGGTGGGGGGGGAAAAGGGTGTTTTTAAGGTTTTTGGGTTGTACGTACTGAACTCGAAACAGCCGCGCAATTTGGTGGGCTTCTTTTATCGGGGGGGACGAACCCCCCAAAATTTTTACTGCACCAAAATTTTTGGGGTTTTTTAAAAAAGTTCGAAGGGGGACGCGGGGGGGGCGCGTCTTTTTTTGGCGCCCCGGTTTTTTAAAGCGAAAAAACACCCTACATTTCGCGAATGCTCTTAAGCGAGATCGTGGCTTTTGGAACCCGTATCGAACGGGGCTGTTTTTACATGGGAATAAGCAGAACGTTGTTTTTGGTTTTTAGCAATGTTTTGTTTTTGACAGTTTTTAGTAAACCTGTTTTGCCCCTTTTTAAACGGGGACCCTTTTTTTTTCCGCTTTTTTTTGCAAATTTAAAGAAAACGATTTTTAACAAAAAACCCAATTAAAAATTAATTTTCCCCAACGAACACCCGCCCGGGTTGCACCCCGACAAAAGTCCAGACCATCGCGGTAGTGGGGTAGCGCGCGGGGGGGCGCGGCGGAAACGTGAATCCGGGACTTTCCCAAAGCGAAACGAAAAACCTGTACAGGGGGGGGTGCGATCAGCGGGTATGAAAGGGTTTTTGATGTGAAAAAATGGGGTAATGTGAACAGGGGGGTTCCGTGCGATGTGGTGTAATCAATGCTAGCGAAAAACGGAGCAAAGGGGTGAGTGATGGACGCGTCTGCATTTCTGTCTATGTTTTGGGGGTTCGAGGGGGGTTTTTAAAATGGGGGTTGACGATTTTTACACGGGACAGCTCGGGGGCCGGGTTCAAAAAGGGGCCACCGTACTCCCTCTCGCCGGGAGCGTTTTGTGATCCGGCGAGAGGCCATGGGTTTTTTGGGGGCAAATCTGGTGAAAAGCAGAGTGCTCCTGCGGGGTTTCGTATCGCCCTTTAAAACCTTTTGTCGTGAGTAGTTTGGATTACTCTCCCCCCCTCTCCAAAAAAATGACTCGCATCGTGGAATGATGCCATCGTGATGCTGCGGATCCCTGTTGTCCCCCTGTAGGGTCCGGGATGGGGAAAACGGCGGCCGATCAGGGAATGGTCGGACAGTGCTGTAAAATGCTGGATCGTAAAAGTGCCTTTTAAATGGACGAGAATTTAAAAAGGGGCCCAAATTTTTGTGTAGGGAGTGTCTTTCCCAAAGGAGAGTGGTTTCCCTATCACCCCCGTAATGTTTTTTTCGGATTTACGGTGCCTCCCCAACCGCCAAAGTGCGGAGGGGCGGGTGGTTTAAAGTGCCCCGATCCAGTTGGGGACTACGCGTGCGATTCCCCACCCCTGTGGATGAGCGCGAAAGCTCCCAAAATGCGGTCAGCCCCGAGAAGGCGTTCCCCAGTCGCTATATTGTCCGTACAGAGACCTGACGTGAGACAAAGCACGTAAAGCGGCGATGAAGGCCCCGAAGGTAATCCGAAAATTTTAGGTGGAGCTCTGGACCAAAAAAGATGAAAAATGCGATTAGCCCTATAGCGCGGGTCCTCGTTTTCCTTCCTCGGATGAGGATGGGTCCCATAGCCCCCCCAGTGCGCAGAAAAAGGGCCCAGCCCGGGTGACCCACGCGGGGTAGTTACCCCCGGTGGGGGAAAACGTCGTTGCTCGCCTCTGTCAGGGGAACCAAAAATTAGTTCTTTTACAACTGTTCTCCTCGTGGGGAATTAAAACGCATCGAAGCCCCAGGGTAATTGCATCCCCCTGCACGTCCGCGGGGGCAGGTTCCCACGACGAGTTTCCCCCACGAGGTTGGGGATCATCGGGGCCTTCATCTTGTGTCACAGGGCGTTCTTAAAGCCGACCTCTTATCTCAAACACCATGGTTGTCGGGAAAGGAGTCCTTTTTGGCTAAAATGCTGGCTTTGGGGGGGCGGGGGGTCCAGCTGCGACTGCGGTGATCCTCCTGAAGTGCATGTCTGCACTTTCGAAGCCGCGAAAGATGCCATGTCAATTCCTCCGGACTCAAATTTTAACCAGCGGGGGGAGTCGGCTCAGAAGCGCGCACACGACGGCACCATGGGGGTATCCTAGCAGGCGATCAGAGATGAGAAGCGGAGCAGGGGTTTTTGGGGCCCACGAGACCCGGTTTTTCAGCACAGCTCGTGGCTTTCCTTTTTGGGACGTCGTCTCCCGGTCTCCCCTCTCGGAATTGGCCAGGGCCCCCCTTCGTGCTGTGATAACCGGGGGGTCCGTCCACCATAGAGGTATTGATTAGTTGCTTGGTTAATACCCCTTAGCACAGGCCGCAGGGGTTTCGGACCAGCTACGGTTCTCCTTGTGCATTAGGGGGGGCTGCCGGATGTGAGCGATGATTGGCGACGAAAGTCTTTGCGGAGGAGTACCGCGGAACCCTGGAGGGCATGTTAAACCGACCCCAAATACGGTTGAGTTGCCAGGTCGGCGTTTGTTTTAATTCGCGTCAAATTGGGGTAGTGGGGCGACAATCCGCCCGGCAAAAGGTCATTGTTTACGGGTGTACTTGCTTTTGGCTATCAAAACCTTTGACGTTTGTTCCTTTCTGATGGGTGTTACGCGGGGGGATATCCTGGGAGCGTCGGGGACCCCCTGAAGCTGCAGCGGGGCTTTTCTGCTCCGGTCGCGAGCCGCGTTTTATTCGCATGTCAGAGAGGGTTTTTAGAAAAACTTTGCCATCTGACGTCGGTACGGGAAAGGGGGTGCCCGTCCAATCCTTGCAGCCACGTGGATTTGGGTTTTTTTTTCTCGAACCGACTGGAGGACCCCCCATTGATCGAAGAGCCGTGCGGTTTCGGCAAAATCGTTCTTCGTGGGTTGATGGCAGGGGGCGGGAAATACGAAGGAGAACTGGTCTGTTGGGGGGGCCCCGCGAGTCCTGGGTGAATCCCTTCCCGGCTGGTGGCATTGCTCCCAACAGATCGCTTTGGACCCAGTGGGGGTCCTCCGTGTTGGCTGCCCCTTCTTCAACGGGAAAACCCCGCCAACAAGTTTCAAATTTCCTCTGGAGTGCATCGCATCTTTTAGCGTTTTTACCGGGTGAAAACATCGTGGGGAAAACTCGACGAGAGCCCCGGCCCCCGGGAAAAAATGCTTTTCCCTTGTCGTGGGCTACGGAGTGTCCGTATGGGGGAAAGGGGCCCCCGCCAGACCGTAGGGACCGTTCTCAGCGGGTACTCTCCCTTCTTATCCTTGATGACGCCCGGGGTCGTTTGGAATTTGCAGTCCCGGATGCACGAGCCCGACATTTTTTTCTATTAGCAACGAAGACATACGGGGTTACGCCAGGGAGTAGTATCAGAAAACTGGCAGAAGTTTTAAAAAAAAAAAATCATAGATGTGGTTTAAAGATCTCTTTTCGTGTTCGCTGCGCCCATTAACCACCCCCCGCTTGCGTGGCGCGGACCCTTTATACTCCAGATGGGTAAGTAGTTGACTGTTGTATTGGGAGCATTCACCGGCATATGTTTCAGGTCTTCGTATTCTGTCAAAAGTTGAATACAGTTCCCCAATCGGGGGGCCCAGAGGATCGCCCTCCATCGTTGTGGAAGCCCCACGGTTTTTTTGGGGGTTTTTGGGAGGGGGGGTGGGAGGAAAAAGGCAGCTTCACCACGACGCCCCCAAAGAGGTGCAGTGTGCGTGTGCACAAAAATTTCCCTCGCTTTGTGCTCTTGGGGGAGAGTGTTGATGCGTTGGCTCCCCTTCCGTTCCCAAAACTGCTGCACCACTCGGTACTCGTGATCGGCAGTGCATGGAATGTGCGAGGTGCTTCTGGGAGCGAGTCGGGGCCTCCAAAAGACCCCTCCTAGTGATGCCCTTTTTGGCGTTTTGGACTGAGGGTTACCCTTCGTAAAACCCCTTCAAAAAAAGGGAGCACACCCCGCCCCAGGAGTGTCGGTGGATCGTTTCTCGCAAATTTTAGGATCCGCCAGTTGGAGTCCCGAAATGCGACCAATCTTTTTTGCTGGACTGGAGCCTTGGGAAGTGATGGCGGGGCATTTAAAAAAGTTCCGGGAAGGGGGGGTTTTTGTGATGTCCGAATGAGGGCAGCGTGCCTTCCCAATTTTTTAACCGGTCGGGCCCCGACCCAAAGTCCCCATGTGTTTGGGTCGGGGGGGCCGTTTCAACCATGTTTTTAAAACCTTTGACACCTCTGACCCCCGATGAAGTGTCGGACGCGGGGGGGTGCCCCCTGGCTCGGCTACGTTCACCCCAGTGCGGGGGTACAGCCTTCGCCCCTTTGGGGTTTGAGGCGGCGGGGAAAGGGGTTTGGGGTAGTGCGGTGACCGGTTTTTGCGTCGTGCTGAATGTGATGACGTGCCTTGCATGTGTAGCAGTTCTTTTTCGACACTTTTTAAGAAAGATTCCGAGGCGTTGAAACACAGCTGGGGGGGCTCAACGAAGGCCTTTCGATCTGCAGCGGGGTTTTGTCTTAAATTCGGACACTCATCAGATGGGCTTTTTTTGGCACAGTGGCATTGGGGAAAGGCAGTTCCCTCTTCGCAACATGTTTTCCCGTTCGGAAGATTCCGAATTTTTCTTTTGATTTTCGGATGCCGGGTTAAAAAGTGAAAACCGTCCGTCATGAACTCCAAAAGGTTTTTTTTTGGGGTGGTGATTTTTGGGTCGGTATGGAATTTTTCCCTTCCCTTTTTAGTGTGCGTCGAATTGTTTTACGATAAAATGTTTAGGGGTCCATTCCGTGAGTTTAAAAAGGAAGACCATACTCCCGTGCGTTGACGACTTACGGCAGCGTTTTGGAGCGAGCGTCGTCAGCGGGCCGTTTTCATTCTCGCCGGCGGGAAGCGGCGAATTGCATCGGATGAGTTCCTCTCGTTTTCGTAGGGGGCAGTACGTCCATGCACGTTCGTAGTTTCTTGTCACCTAAGAACTTACAATTTTTTTTGCCTGCCGTTCAAAACTCGACCGAATGATGCCGTTTTTATGTTAGAGATGGTGGCGTTATCACCGACGACAGACGGAAAATCTGGGAAAAGGTTGGCCCTCGATAACTCCCAAAAAAGAAAATCCGACCGAGGTATCGGTTCGAGACGGCTTTTTTTAGCTTGACGGTTTCCAGGGGTGACCAAGCGTCACGTACCGTCCAGAGCTCCCCTTTCTGAGTACGTTTTTCAGTCAAATATGGAGCCTGAAGTAACGTAACACTTTCCCTGAATTATCTTTTTGGGAAGCGCAGTTTTCTGCTGGATGACGAATTATCCCAGGCTTTCAAGAATTGATGCGGGTAGTGAGGCCCCGGATTTTATTTTTGGACGCCCACTTTTTTAGGTATTTTTTCCGAGGTGAGTTCGAACTTGGATCTCCGCTGTATCTAATTATAGCGGCATCATGATGGACACTCACTTTTCTTTTTCAGGCACTTCCCTCGTCTTTTAAAATGTTACACCGGGGGCCCGGGGCGACAACGAAATCCGGGGTTTAAGGACCAAAAAAAGTTTGAGGGAACGTTTAGGGGAAGCGCGATTGAAGGCCGAAAGAAATTAATCACCCTTTAAAATTTTAACACAGAGTTACTTCACAATTTTAAAAAAAGATAAGAAAATTTTAAAAAAATTCCAAAAGAAACCCCCAGTCGATTTCCCAAATGAGTGTGCGTAAAATGGGTGATTCAAAAGGTTTTAAAAGGGGTTGTACGTACTGAACTCGGACTAGCCCGCAATTTTTTGGGCGCTTTTTTATCGGTGGTACTGAACCCCACAAATTTTACTGCCCCAAAATTTTTCGGTTTTTAAAAAAAATTTTTGAAGGGACGCGAGGGCGCCGCTTTTTTGGCGGCCCCGTTTTTTCGCGAAAAAACACGTACCTGACATGCGCGAACTCGATAGCGAATGAGGCTTTGGAACCACTTATAAAAAGGCGCATTTATTAAAAAAGGGGAAAAATCAGAAATCGTGCTTTGGGGGAGCAATGTTTTTGTTTTGCATTGTTGGGTAACCCCGATTTTCGCCTACTGTTTATACGGCGGCCTTTTCCGCGGTTTTTTCGCATATTCATGGGAAAAAATGTTTTTTAAGAAAATACAAACTTAAATAATTTTATTAAAATTTCCTTTTTAATTCGAACACCCCCCCCCCTTGTCACCCGGACAAAAACGTTTGATTTCGACGCTTTGTGGGGAGCGCGCCCCGGGGCGCGGGAGATCACTGATATCGCGGGGGCTGTGCTCGATCAGAAACAGAAAAACGGTTACAGTGTGGTGGATCATGAAAAGTGAAACGGGGGGTTTTCGATGTGAAAAAATGTGTGTGAATGGAACATGGGTTCAGTGCGGATGTGATTGTAATAAAGGGTGCTAGCAAATGAACTGACAAGGTGTGGGAGTGATTGACGCGTCGTGATTTCTTCTATGCGTTGGTGCGTTACGTCCTTGTGAACGGGAAGTAAACGATTTTTACGAGCGGACGCACGAGCCGGAGGTCGGGGTTTTGAACGGTGACCCCGTACGATCCCTCGCCCCGGGGGTCAGTTTTTTGATGGGCGAAGGCCATCTTTTTTGGGGCGAAATCTCGGGGGGGGACATGCGAGTGCTCCGTGCGGGGGGTGTATCGACCTAAAACTTTTTGGTCGTAGATGATTTAATGCTCCCCACCACTCCGAAAAAATTTCTCGCATCGCCGGAGATGATCCTCGGATTGGGTCCCTGTTGCCTCCTGAAATGGCTCCGGGTGGCGAAAAGCGGCGCGCCATCGGGGAAGGGCCCGGGAGTCGTGCTGTAATTGTCTGGATCGAAAGGAGGCCTGTAATGGGGGAATTTAAACACCTAAAATTTTGGGGGAGGAATGGTCAGTTCCTCAAAGGTGAGAGGGGTTTTCACCTATCCCCCCTAAGTGATCTTTCGGTTTGACGGCTCCTCCCCAAAACCCCGAAGGGGGGCTCTGGTGGTTTAAGTGCCACCGATGCCATGTTCAGCAGTACGCGGCGATTCCACGACCCCTGTGGTCAGCGACGAAAAACCCCGTAAAGGCGGTACCCCATGAAGGTCGTTCCCAGTCGCTATATATTCCGACAGAGACCCCACGTGAACAAAACGACGTAAGCGGGAGAAGGCCCCCGAAGAGTAATCCGAGCAAGTTCGAGTGGTGGCTCTGGACCAAAAACAATAATACTGCGAATAGCCCTTATAGGCGCGGGTGTCCTCGTTCCTTCTCGCCCAAAGGGGGGCCTGCAATTTTCCCTCCCGTGCGCGAAAGGGGGCGGAGGACCCCATCGGGGGTAGATTACCCCCCCGGGTGAACGCGTTCTCGCCACTTTGCGGTGACGCAACGGTGTTGCTGTTTACCAAATTTTGTCCTCGGGAAAAATTTGAAGCGCGTCGAAGCCCCCAGGGAATTGCACTCCCCATGAGCGTCCGACGGGGGAAGGGTCCACCGGGGGAAAAGATTTCCACGACGAGGTTGGATGATCATCGGGTGCCTCCTTTTTGCACAGGGCGTTCTTAACCCCCCTCTACTCCAGAACACCGGGGTTTCGGGAACAGTCAGCTTGGTAAAATTCTGCTTGGTGCACGGAGGTCCGCTCGACTGCGGGGATTCGTCCTGAAGTTCAGTGTCTGCCCTCAACCAGCGAAAGAGTGCCCCGTCAAGTTCCTCCACTCAACTTTAAAACCGGTGTTTTGTCGGAGAACCGCAGCCGCACGGCACCATCGGATATCCGTAGCAGGGATGCAGAGAGAGAAGCGGGCGGATTTTTTGGGTGACATGACCCGGTTGACGTCACAACTCTGGCTTTTTCCCCTTTTGGGGGCTCGCTCCTCGGGGCCCATCCGGGAAATTTGGGGCCGGCCTTCGTGCGGGTAACCGGTAGGTCCTGGCCCCTAGAGCGTGATTTATTTTCGCTTGGGGTTATACCCCCTTATCCTCCGCAGGGTTGTCCACCAGCTAGGGTCTCCTTGTCTTAGGCAGTGCGTCTGGATGTGAGCGACTCATTGGCGACGAAAACTTTTCCGCGGAGGAGGCCCCCAAAACCCTGGAGGGGGATGGAATCCGACCATAAAAAACGTGTCTGGTTTTAGGGGGGGTTTGTTTTTATAGTCGCGCAAATTGGTGAGTACGTGGGGGCGCCAACCACCTCGGAGGTCACTTGTTTACGGGGGCTCCTTCTTTGGCTATCAATAACCTTTTGACGTTTTTTTTTCCTTTTTTGTGATGCGGGGGTATACTGCGGGGGGCTATCCCGTTGGATGGTCGGGGAACCCGAACCAGCGGCATTGCTCCGGCGCGAGCCAGCGTTTTATTTTACCGATCTAAAGTGGGTTCTTTTAGAAACTTGCCACTCTCGGGTCGGATACGGCGCGGGGTTCCCATCCAACCTTGCAGCCACGTGGATTTTAAGAGAATTTTTTTCTGAACAGACGGAGCGAGCCCCCCATTGATCGAAAGGGTGCGGTTTCGGACAAAAAAGTTTTCTTTTGGTGGGTTAGGGGGCGTGCGGGGGAAATACGAAGGAGAACTGGTCGTGTTGCGGGTGCCAGCGGAGTCCTAGCGTGGAATGGCTCTCCTTCCCAGGCTGGTGGCAATTGCTGCAAACGATGATCGCTTGGTACTCCAGTCAGGATCCTCTCGTCGTTGGCTGCCCACTTCTTCAACGGGAATCCGCCCGCCAAGCAGAGGTTGCGAATTTCCATCTGGAGTGCGATCGCATCGTTCAGCGTATTTGAGCCGGTGACCACATCGTCGACGTAACAATCTCGACGCAGAGCCACGGCGCCACGAGGAAACTGCTTTTCTTCGTCTGTTGCGAGCTGACGGAGTGTCCGTATGGCGAGAAACGGAGCACACGCCAGACCGTAGGTGACCGTTCTCAGCTGGTACTCTCGCACTTCATCATCAGTTGAATGACGCCACAGGATCGTTTGGAATTTGCAGTCATCCGGATGCACGAGTATCTGCCGATACATTTTCTCTATATCAGCAACGAAGACATACTGGTGTTGACGCCATCGGAGTAGTACGTCAGGAAGAGCTGGCAGAAGATTTGCTTCAGTCATGAGATGTGCGTTTAAAGAGTCTCTTGTTCGTGTTCGCTGCGACCCATTGAACACGACCCTCAGCTTCGTCGTGGCGCTGGACTCCTTGAGTACTCCATGATGTGGTAAGTACGTTGACTGATTGCTAGTTGTGGAGCATGTCACCAGCGTCATATGTTTCAGGTCTTCGTATTCTGTCATGAAGTTGCAATACAGATTGCCGAATCGAGGGTCCTAGAGGCATCGCCTCTCCATCGTTGTGAGAAGCCGCTCAGCTGGTTTGCGGGTTTCGCGGAGTGCAGTGATTGGTGAGGAGAACGGCAGCTTCACCACGTATCGTCCTGAAGAGGTGCGAGTGTGCGTGTGCACAAAGAATTCCTCGCATTGCTGCTCTTCGGCGGAGAGTGTCGTGACTGCGTTGGGCTCCCGTTCCTGTTCCCAAAACTGCTGCACCAGCTCGAGTAGCTCGTGATCGGCAGTGCACTGGAATGTGCGACGGTGCTCTTCTGCGGATGCGACGTCGGAGCCTCCAGAGAGTATCCATCCTAGTGATGTCTTCTGCGCGATTGGCATCTGAGGTTCACCCTTGCGTAAACCCTCTTCAAGAATTAAGGAGCACACCTCCGCTCCCAGGAGTAGCTCGGCTGGATCGTTCTCGCGAAATTGAGGATCCGCCAGTTGGAGTCCTCGAATATGCGACCAATCTTCTGGTGTGCTGGACGTGGAGCCTTGGAGAAGTGATAGGCGTGGCAGTATAAACGCTATCACGGAGAGCCGGGCGTTCGTGATGTCCGAAGTGAGGTGCAGCGTGACCTTGCCACGCGTTGATCCTGGTCGTGCGCCTCCGATCCCAAAGATGGCCATGTCGGTGCGTGATCGAGGCAGGTTCAGTCGTTGCACCAGTGCTTCAGAAACGATTGACACCTCTGATCCCTGATCGATCAGTGCTCGGACGTCGTGCGGTGCTCCATGGCGATCGGCTACGTTCACCCGAGCAGTGGCGAGGAGTACAGCCTTCTGCTCCTTGGCTTTGTGCAGTGCGGCGAGTGAAGTGGCTTCTGGTGTATGTGCGGTGACCGTGTTGTATGCGTCGTGCAGTGAAGTGTGATGACGTGCCTTGCATGTGTAGCAGTTCTTCTTCGACTGACATTTTGTAAGATAATGATTTCCGAGGCAGTTGAAACACAGTCTGTGCGTCTCAACGAAGGCCTTTCGATCTGCAGCGGATTTCGTCTTAAATTCGCGACACGTCATCAGATGGTGCTTTTCATGGCACAGTGCGCATTGTGGAAGGTCAGTTCCGTGCTTCGCAACATGTGTCTTCGCCGTTCGTGAAGACTCTCCGAAGTTCTTCTTGAGAGTCTTCGGATGCACGGCGTTAAGTGTGAACATCCGTCGCGTCATGAACTCCAAAAGTGTTTCGTGCGGTGGTGACTTGTTGGAGTCGGATATGGAATTTTCCCATTCCATTCGAGTGTGTGCGTCGAATTGTTCGACGATAAGATAGTTTAGGAGGTCCATTCCGTGAGATTCAATAGGACGACCTATACTCTCCTGTGCGTTGACGACTGTGACGGCAGCGTTGTGGATGCGATGCAGTTCGTCAGCGGTTCCGTTCTTCATTCTCGGCACGGCGGTGAATGCGGCGAAGTTGCATCGGATGAGTTCTCTCTCGTTTTCGTAGTGTTTGCACAGTATCGTCCATGCACGTTCGTAGTTGTCTCCTGTCACCGGTAATGAACTTATCAATTTTTCAGCCTGTCCGTTCAAACTCGACCGAAGATGATGCAGGCGTTTGATGTTAGAGATGGTGGCGTTATCACCGACGACAGACAGGAAGAGATCTCGGAAGGTTGGCCACTCGGAGTAAGCTCCCGAAAACTGCAAAATCCTGACTCGAGGTAATGCGGTTCGAGGAGCGGCTTCGTTTAGCTTGACGGTTTCCGAGGCTGACCGAATGCGTTCAGCGTAGCCGTCCAGGATGCTCCTTTGCTGTACGTACGTATTTTCAGTCAAATCATGGAGCCCTGAAGTAACGTAATCACTTTCCCTGAACTTATCTTTCAGGGCAATGCGCAACTGATCGTGCTGGATGACGAACTTATCCCAGGCTTGATCAAGAAGTCTGATGCGGGTAGTGACGGCACTGGATGTGATGTTAGGAGCGCCCATCTTCTTCAGGTATTTGACCGAGCGTGAGATTCGAACTTGGATCTCACGCTGACTATCTAATAATATAGCGGCATCCATGATGTGACACTCACTGTATTTCTTTTTCAGGCACTTCACTCTCGTCTTCAAGAATGTTCACACGCGTGCCGGCGCGACGAACTGATAATCCGGCTTGAAGGACCAAAAATATGTTTGAGCGAACGCGTGAAGGAGAGCGCGTATTTGAAGGCCGAAAGAAATTAATCACCCTTTAATAATTAACACAGAGTTTACTTTCACAATTTAAACGATACAGTAATTTTACAAAAGTTCCAAAAGATAAGCCGAGATCGATTTCCAAGTGAGTGTGCGGTAATAATTGCGGTGATTTCTAAGCGGTTTAATAGCGGTTGTACGTACTGAGACTCGAGAGACTAGCCGCGCAATTTTGGTGGGCGCTTCTTTTATCGGTGCGGTACTGAAGCCCCACTAATTTTTACTGCACCAATTAATTTCGGTTATTTAAAAATGTTCGAAGGTGACGCGAGGGCGCCTGTCTTTATTGGCGGCCCCGTAATTTACGCGAAACAAGCACGTACCTGACATGCGCGAAATGCTCGATAGCGAGATCGATTGGCTTTCGGAAGCCACGTGATCGAACGGCGCATGTCTATTACATCGGTAATCAATGCAGTAATCGTTGCTTTCGGTTGAGCAATGTTGTTGTTATTGACAGCTTGTTAGGATAATCCTGATTTATCGCCTACTTGTTTATATCGGGCGAGCCTTTTTTCCGCGGTTTTTTCGCATATTCATCGGAAGAAAATATCGATTTTTAGACAGAAAATACAAACTTAAATAATTATATTAATTTCCTTCTCAATTTCGAACATCCCGCCCGCCTTGTCACCCGCTGACAATAAGTCGCTATGACTTTTCGATCGCGATTGATAGTGGGGTAGGCGCGCGCCGGCGCGGCGAGATACACGTGATTATCGCGTGGACTGTCGCTCGATCAGCTGAAACGATGAACACGTGTTGACAGTGTGGTGCGATCAGCTGAGAATAGTGAAACGCGGTTTCGATGTGAAATAATGTGTGTGAATGTGAACAGTGGTTACAGTGCGTATGTGATGTGTAATCAAGTGCGTAGCGAATGAACGTGAGCAAAGGTGTGTGAGTGATGTGACGCGTCGTGCATTTCTGTCTATGCGTTGCGTGTCGTTACGTCCGTTGTGAAGTCGGGAAGTAAGACGATTTTTACGAGCGGACGCACGAGCTCGGAGGTCGCGGTTCGAACGGTGACCACGCGTACGATCCCGTCGTCGCCGGGATGCAGTTTTGTGATCCGGGCGAGAGGCCATCGGTTTGGAGGCGAAATCTCGGAGTGCACAATGCAGAGTGCTCCGATGCGAGGTGTCGTATCGACCTTCAACCATTTAGGTCGTGAGATGAGTTCATGGATGTACTCTCCCGACCATCTCCGCCAAAAGTGATCTCGCATCGCCTGGAGATGATGCCATCGTGATGCTGCGGATCCACTGTTGTCCTCCTGTACTGGCTCCGGGATGGCGAAAAGCGGCGCGCCGATCAGGAAGTGGCTCGGAGTCAGTGCTGTAATATCGTCTGGATCGTCAGAGAGTGCCTGTAATGGACGAGAATTTAAACAGGCCTCAATTTGTGTGAGGAGAGTGGTCAGTTCCTCAAAGGTGAGAGTGGTTTCACCTATCACCCTCCGTAAGTGATACTTAGCGGATTTGACGGCTGCCTCCCACAATCCGCCGAAGTGCGGAGCTGCTGGTGGATTAAAGTGCCACCGCATGCCATGTTCAGCAGCTACGCGTGCGATTCCACGACCCTCTGTGGATGCAGCGACGAAGAGCTCCCGTAAAGTGCGGTCAGCCCCGATGAAGGTCGTTCCACAGTCGCTATATATGTCCGTACAGAGACCTCGACGTGAGACAAAGCGACGTAAAGCGGCGATGAAGGCCTCTGAAGAGTAATCCGAGACAAGTTCGAGGTGGATGGCTCTGGACCAAAAACAGATGAATACTGCGATATAGCCCTTATAGGCGCGGTGTCCTCGTTCCTTGCTCGTCCGGATGAGGATGGGTCCTGCATAGTCCACTCCAGTGCGCAGAAATGGCCGAGTCGGAGTGACCCGATCGCGGGGTAGATTACCCATCGGTGGCTGAAGCGTCGTTGCTCGCCATCTTGTGCAGGTGACGCAACGATGTAGTTGCTGTTTCACAACTGTGCGTCCTCGTGGAATTTAGAAGCGCAGTCGAAGCAGCCCCAGGGTAAGTTGCACTCCGCCATGCAGCGTCCGACGGTGACAGGATTCCACCAGCAGACGAGTTAGCCACGACGAGGTTGGAATGATCATCGGGTGCCTCTCATCTTGTGTCAGCAGGGCGTTCTTAAGCCGACCTCTTACTCTCAGAACACCATGGTTGTCGAGGAACGGAGTCAGCTTGGCTAATGTGCTGCTTGGTGCGACGGAGCGTCCAGCTGCGACTGCGGTGATCTCGTCCGTGAAGTGCAGTGTCTGCACTTCTCGAAGCCAGCGAAAGAGTGCCATGTCAAGTTCCTCCGGACTCAACGTTAATCCAGCGGTGTGAGTCGGCTCAGAAGCGCGCAGCCAGCGACGGCACCATGCGGATATCCGTAGCAGGCGATGCAGAGATGAGAAGCGGAGCAGGATTTCTGGCTCGACGATGACCCGGTTGACAGTCATCAAGCTCGTGGCTTTCCTTTCTGGCACGTCGTCTCCTCGGATCTCCATCTCGGAATTTGGCCAGGCCGATTCGTGCTGTGATAACCAGGTAGGTCCTGTCCACCATAGAGCGTGATTGATTAGTTCGCTTGGATTAATACCCCTTGATGCACAGTCCGCAGGGTTGTCGCGACCAGCTACGTGTCTCCATTGTGCATTAGGCAGCTGCGTCTGGATGTGAGCGACTCGATTGGCGACGAAAGTCTTCCAGCGTGAGGAGTGACCGCGAATCCACTGGAGGGTCACTGTTGAATCCGACCATAAGTACGTGTCTGATGTTGCCAGGTCGAGCGTTTGTTTGATATGTCGCGTCAAATTGGTGAGTAGCGTGGCGGCGCACAACTCCAGCCTCGGCAAGGTCACTTGTTTGACGGGTGCTACCTTGCTTTTGGCTATCAATAACCTTATTGACGTTTCGTTCCTTTCAGTGATGCGGATGTATACTGCGGCGGCATATCCTCGTTCGGATGCGTCGGCGAAGCCATGAAGCTGCGCAGCGAGGTCTTATCTGCTCCGGTCGCGAGCCAGCGTTTTATTCGCACCTGATCTAGAAGATGGAGTTCTTTTAGAAGACGTTGCCACTCTCGAGCGTCGGATAGCGGCAGCGGGGTGTCCCAGTCCAATCCTTGCAGCCACGTGGATTGAATGAGAATTTTTGCTCGAATCACGACTGGAGCGAGCCACCCCATTGGATCGAAGAGCCGTGCGGTTTCGGACAAAATCGTTCTCTTCGTGTGGTTGATGGCAGCGTGCGGATGAAATACGAAGGAGAACTGGTCGTGTTGCGGGTGCCAGCGGAGTCCTAGCGTGGAATGGCTCTCCTTCCCAGGCTGGTGGCAATTGCTGCAAACGATGATCGCTTGGTACTCCAGTCAGGATCCTCTCGTCGTTGGCTGCCCACTTCTTCAACGGGAATCCGCCCGCCAAGCAGAGGTTGCGAATTTCCATTTCCATCTGGAGTGCGATCGCATCGTTCAGCGTATTTGAGCCGGTGACCACATCGTCGACGTAACAATCTCGACGCAGAGCCACGGCGCCACGAGGAAACTGCTTTTCTTCGTCTGTTGCGAGCTGACGGAGTGTCCGTATGGCGAGAAACGGAGCACACGCCAGACCGTAGGTGACCGTTCTCAGCTGGTACTCTCGCACTTCATCATCAGTTGAATGACGCCACAGGATCGTTTGGAATTTGCAGTCATCCGGATGCACGAGTATCTGCCGATACATTTTCTCTATATCAGCAACGAAGACATACTGGTGTTGACGCCATCGGAGTAGTACGTCAGGAAGAGCTGGCAGAAGATTTGCTTCAGTCATGAGATGTGCGTTTAAAGAGTCTCTTGTTCGTGTTCGCTGCGACCCATTGAACACGACCCTCAGCTTCGTCGTGGCGCTGGGACTCCTTGAGTACTCCATGATGTGGTAAGTACGTTGACTGATTGCTAGTTGTGGAGCATGTCACCAGCGTCATATGTTTCAGGTCTTCGTATTCTGTCATGAAGTTGCAATACAGATTGCCGAATCGAGGGTCCTAGAGGCATCGCCTCTCCATCGTTGTGAGAAGCCGCTCAGCTGGTTTGCGGGTTTCGCGGAGTGCAGTGATTGGTGAGGAGAACGGCAGCTTCACCACGTATCGTCCTGAAGAGGTGCGAGTGTGCGTGTGCACAAAGAATTCCTCGCATTGCTGCTCTTCGGCGGAGAGTGTCGTGACTGCGTTGGGCTCCCGTTCCTGTTCCCAAAACTGCTGCACCAGCTCGAGTAGCTCGTGATCGGCAGTGCACTGGAATGTGCGACGGTGCTCTTCTGCGGATGCGACGTCGGAGCCTAGCCTCCAGAGAGTATCCATCCTAGTGATGTCTTCTGCGCGATTGGCATCTGAGGTTCACCCTTGCGTAAACCCTCTTCAAGAATTAAGGAGCACACCTCCGCTCCCAGGAGTAGCTCGGCTGGATCGTTCTCGCGAAATTGAGGATCCGCCAGTTGGAGTCCTCGAATATGCGACCAATCTTCTGGTGTGCTGGACGTGGAGCCTTGGAGAAGTGATAGGCGTGGCAGTATAAACGCTATCACGGAGAGCCGGGCGTTCGTGATGTCCGAAGTGAGGTGCAGCGTGACCTTGCCACGCGTTGATCCTGGTCGTGCGCCTCCGATCCCAAAGATGGCCATGTCGGTGCGTGATCGAGGCAGGTTCAGTCGTTGCACCAGTGCTTCAGAAACGATTGACACCTCTGATCCCTGATCGATCAGTGCTCGGACGTCGTGCGGTGCCTCCATGGCGATCGGCTACGTTCACCCGAGCAGTGGCGAGGAGTACAGCCTTCTGCTCCTTGGCTTTGTGCAGTGCGGCGAGTGAAGTGGCTTCTGGTGTATGTGCGGTGACCGTGTTGTATGCGTCGTGCAGTGAAGTGTGATGACGTGCCTTGCATGTGTAGCAGTTCTTCTTCGACTGACATTTTGTAAGATAATGATTTCCGAGGCAGTGAAACACAGTCTGTGCGTCTCAACGAAGGCCTTTCGATCTGCAGCGGATTTCGTCTTAAATTCGCGACACGTCATCAGATGGTGCTTTTCATGGCACAGTGCGCATTGTGGAAGGTCAGTTCCGTGCTTCGCAACATGTGTCTTCGCCGTTCGTGAAGACTCTCCGAAGTTCTTCTTGAGAGTCTTCGGATGCACGGCGTTAAGTGTGAACATCCGTCGCGTCATGAACTCCAAAAGTGTTTCGTGCGGTGGTGACTTGTTGGAGTCGGATATGGAATTTTCCCATTCCCATTCCATTCGAGTGTGTGCGTCGAATTGTTCGACGATAAGATAGTTAGGAGGTCCATTCCGTGAGATTCAATAGGACGACCTATACTCTCCTGTGCGTTGACGACTGTGACGGCAGCGTTGTGGATGCGATGCAGTTCGTCAGCGGTTCCGTTCTTCATTCTCGGCACGGCGGTGAATGCGGCGAAGTTGCATCGGATGAGTTCTCTCTCGTTTTCGTAGTGTTTGCACAGTATCGTCCATGCACGTTCGTAGTTGTCTCCTGTCACCGGTAATGAACTTATCAATTTTTCAGCCTGTCCGTTCAAACTCGACCGAAGATGATGCAGGCGTTTGATGTTAGAGATGGTGGCGTTATCACCGACGACAGACAGGAAGAGATCTCGGAAGGTTGGCCACTCGGAGTAAGCTCCCGAAAACTGCAAAATCCTGACTCGAGGTAATGCGGTTCGAGGAGCGGCTTCGTTTAGCTCTTGACGGTTTCCGAGGCTGACCGAATGCGTTCAGCGTAGCCGTCCAGGATGCTCCTTTGCTGTACGTACGTATTTTCAGTCAAATCATGGAGCCCTGAAGTAACGTAATCACTTTCCCTGAACTTATCTTTCAGGGCAATGCGCAAGCTGATCGTGCTGGATGACGAACTTATCCCAGGCTTGATCAAGAAGTCTGATGCGGGTAGTGACGGCACTGGATGTGATGTTAGGAGCGCCCATCTTCTTCAGGTATTTGACCGAGCGTGAGATTCGAACTTGGATCTCACGCTGACTATCTAATAATATAGCGGCATCCATGATGTGACACTCACTGTATTTCTTTTTCAGGCACTTCACTCTCGTCTTCAAGAATGTTTCACACGCGTGCCGGCGCGACGAACTGATAATCCGGCTTGAAGGACCAAAAATATGTTTGAGCGAACGCGTGAAGGAGAGCGCGTATTTGAAGGCCGAAAGAAAAGAAATTAATCACCCCTTTAATAATTAACACAGAGTTACTTTCACAATTTAACGATACAGTTAATTTTACAAAGTTCCAAAAGATAAGCCGAGATCGATTCTCCAAGTGAGTGTGCGGTACTAATTGCGGTGATTTCTAAGCGGTTTTAATAGCGGTTGTACGTACTGAGACTCGAGAGAGACTAGCCGCGCAATTTTGGTGGGCGCTTCTTTTATCGGTGCGGTACTGAAGCCCCACTAATTTTTACTGCACCAATTAATTTCGGTTATTTAAAAATGTTCGAAGGTGACGCGAGGGCGCCTGTCTTTATTGGCGGCCCCGTAATTTACGCGAAACAAGCACGTACCTGACATGCGCGAAATGCTCGATAGCGAGATCGTTGGCTTTCGGAAGCCACGTGATCGAACGGCGCATGTCTATTACATCGGTAATCAATGCAGTAATCGTTGCTTTCGGTTGAGCAATGTTGTTGTTATTGACGCTTGTTAGGATAATCCTGATTTATCGCCCTACTTGTTTATATCGGGCGAGCCTTTTTTCCGCTGTTTTTTCGCATATTCATGCGGAAGAGAAAATATTCGATTTTTAGACAGAAAATACAAACTTAAATAATTATATTAATTTCCTTCTCAATTTCGAACATCCCGCCCGCCTTGTCACCCGCTGACAATAGTCGCTATGACTTTTTCGATCGCGATTGACCTAGTGGTAGGAGCGGCGCGCCGCCCCGCGCGGGACCGATTTACACGGGCAATATCGCGTGCCGATGTTCCGATCGATCAGCTGACAACGATGAACACGTGTTGACCGTGTGGGCCGAACCCAGTCTGAGAACCAGTGTGAAAACGCTTCGACCCCCTGTGAAATAAGGGAACCCCATCCATTTCCCTTCCCCCCCACCCCCCCTTTTCCCGCCTCCTCCCTTCTTCCCTTCTCCCCCCCCCCCCTGCCCCCCCCCCCCCCTTCCTCCCGTTCGGAAGGTGAATTCACAAGTGTGCGAATGGGAGATGGCTGACACCGGCTTGGACCCATCAAGGCGAGTAGGCACTCCTCTCTCCCTCCCCTCCACTGAACGTGATCGAAACACGGCTCCCTCTGATTCCCCCCCCTGTGTGACCCAGTGCACCTGTGACGCGTAGTGCATTCCTGTCTACCTGCGTTTGCGTCCCCTTGTCGTACGTTCGTTGTGAAGTCGGGAAAGTATAAGACGATTTTTACGATCCCCGCGGACCGCACGAGCTCGGACTCCGGTCGCAGTTCGAAAGGTTGACAACGCGTACAGATAACGTTCGTCCTAGCCGGGATGCAGTCTTTTGCCACGTTCTCCTGTGATCCGGCCCGACCTCTCCCCCTCCGCAGGTAAATCGGTTTGGAGCGCGAAATCTCCGGATCCCGTGAACAACTGCACAGCGTCCTCCGCCGATGCGAGGTGTCGTTCCATCGAACATTAAACCATTTAGGCTCGTCTGAGATGAGTTCATGATGTACATCTTCACCAGGGGGGACCACTCCGCACAAAAGTGATCTCGCATCGCCTGGAGGGTGATGACATCGCTGATGCTGCGGATCCACTGTTGTCTCATCTGTAACTGGCTCCGTGTTGAGATGGCGAAAAAAGCCGGCGAGACGATCAGGGGAAGGGCTCGGAATCCGTCAGTGCTGTAATCACCTCCGCTCTGGATCGTCAGAGAGTGCCTGTAATGGACCGAGAATTTAAACAGCCTCACATTTGGGTGAGGAGGAGTGCTGACCAAGGGTAGTTTCCTCAATCCGGTGAGAGTGGTTACACCTATCACCCTCCCCCCGCCCGTAAGGCATCACTTAGAGGATTTTTGGACGGAGAACGACCATCACAAATCCGCCGACTAGATGTCGGAGCTGACTGGTGGATAACGTGCACACCGAACATGTAATGCCTTACAGCAGCTACAGAGTGCGATTATAAGTATTAATATCTATATTAAGAGTATTAATACGTGTAGCTTCAAGCATCAATAATTAAATTTTGTAAATTAGAATTAATTATTTTAATAATCATTAAGACCACTGTTTTTGGGTTTTGGTAAAGTAATTCGTTAGGTTTGTAAAGCAGAGGAGAGTAAGCAGGGAGGGGTGGAAAGAAATGTACGGTTGCCCGTGGATTCCGGTCCCCGAATGTTAATGCGACGTTCACTTTACAGAACGTGCATCTCAGAATCGTAGTAACGAATTTACCTTATGACAGGGTATGGTTTTAATAGTAGCAAATAGGGTAAGGTGGAGTACACTTGTCAAATAAATTAAATATCAATATGCAAGATCACTGTCAGTCGGTATGGTAAAGTAATTCGCAATTATTGGAAAGTGCAAGGTATTAAAAGCATAAAAGAATAGAGAGGGGTAGGTATACATCCGGTTATTCCGGGTTCTCAGGTCCTGGTCTTAATAGGCTAATGCTACGTTCACTTTACTAAACGTGCATCTCTGAGATGATTTGCGAATGTCCCTTCTGACAGGATATAATATTCTAATGTGTATTGAGGAATTAGCGTTATTCAATTCGCTAATAGGTAGTAGGATACGGGGTTACATACATATATAAATAAGCAGTGATATAATAAAATACATAAGTATATTTATTATAAATATAAGGCCAACTTATCGAGTGAATATTCGAGATGTTCAGTCAACTACCATTATTACATGTATAAATTATAAAACTACAGTCATTATATTAAAACTAACGCAAATTACAATCATTCTATAAACGTTTCGACCGCACGCGGTCTTCTTCAGTATAATTATTGAAATATAAATTCTTACAATTCACATAATATCGAAATTTAATTATAGTTATTCAGAATCAAGAGTTTTTGAGTAATTAACGCGTGTTTCAATCCGTCCTGTCCAACAATGTTCGCCTCGATATGATCCCTGATTTTGTTCAGATCTCGGATAGTTTCATCGTTAATATGCGAGAAATTAACCCGTTCCGTAGGCGCTGCGATTTATAAAAAATTACCGATCCGCGCTACTCCAGCGGGGCAGCGCATCCACATTGTCCCCACGCACGACCTTGGGAACAACCGAATCTTCCCAGACCTGAGATCCTCCACCCGCATCCCCCAACTAGGGCGGCTACCTCCAGAATCTCAGATTTCCTAACGGAAAACATCGGGCCCCTCAGTCGAATGTCCTCATCCGGGAAGGACGACCCACTCTAACCCCCTTTGTGGAGGGGAGCACTTCTTTAAGCCTTGAGGCGAGTGCATCCGCCTTTAAGGCTGAGTCACGTCCCGGAAGCGTCAGCAAAATGCTGCCGTAGCTCCTCTGCGCATGCGCATGGAGCTAATCTCCATTTCCTTAATGTCGATTTTGGACTTAGCCTCCGACAAAACGAGGCATAAGTCCTTTCTCGATCCTCCTTTTTCCCCCAACCGTCAGCGAGATCACCGACGAGAGAAGAAGGGGGAGAAATAAGGCTCCTCTTCAACTTTCTTCTCCCGGAAGGAAAGGGAGACCTGAGTCCCTTTTCCCTCTGTAGACGGGGCACCCAAGGATAGGCCCTCCACCTTCGCTTTTTTCCGTCCTCCTCCGCGACCACGACGACGTCTACCTTTTTTGGCCGCCCCATGAACAGAGGCATCCGCCAAAACCTCCGCCGAGGCGGAGGCGACAGAGCCCCCAGGCAAGGGGCAGACCCCAGGCGCACTAGCGCCACCACTACTCCTCACGTGCGGCTCACGCATGGGAACCACCTCCCCCACAGAGGAAGAGGCCCCAGCCCGCCTCGCAAGTTCCGCCCTAACGGCAGCCCTAACAGCGACCGACATGTCGTCCCTCAACGTCGCCAAAGCGACGGTCAAGAAGGGACGCCAAGTCGGACTCCATAATTGGGCGATCTTCGACCATAGGAGCCGTCAAAATCGCATCGCACTCTGCGGAGACCCCTCCGAAGAAGATGGCAGTGGTCTCTTTCCCGCCTTCTTTTCCCATACAGGAAGTCATCAAATTCCGGGAGAGCCGAGCGCATGAAGCTAAGCTCCCCGGACAAGCGATCAACCTCCCTTTCCAGAGCCGAAATCTGACCCCTAAGGCCCTGGTTTTCGTTTCAGCGCATCCGTTTTTGGATCGACAGTGGATGTGCGGCTAACGACCTCGTTAATAACGCCACCCAGTTCCTCGAGGAGGCTCGGAGCGTCTCGGCCATGCACTCCACAAGGCCCGGCTGCCCAGCCACCCTCTCCACTTTGTGACAAAGGTCTCCCCTAATCGCCGAAGCTCTAGAGTAGTTATACTCTGGAGCTCTTTAGCGAACACCGCATCTGTGAGGGCATTTTCCGAACCCACAGCAGAAAGAGCAGGACCAAAAGAAGGGTCCAACACCCTTCGCGCATACTCGAGCCTTAATGCCTCTCTTTGGCGGCATTAAGGCGCTCCCTCTCCTGGGCGAGTTCGAGTAATCACCCGTTTTATTGGTCGCCCTCTCTTACGCGTGGCAGACTTACCTTGCGCTGTTTTTCGTGGATACTGCTTCCTGTGTCACGTCCGGCCGTATAAATTTTTTCGTTTACTCCATGTTCCTTAAACGCTATTTGAAAAGCGCGCCAAAGCCGGCCATGACGCTTAACTCCGCCTAGAAACTAAGCGTGGCGCTTTGTAGCGCCTAAGGATCTCCCACCACGGTGAGAGCCCCTACTCCGGAGAGTTCCCCCTCTCCAGGCCGCCGCAGGCCCGAGCCGCCGAAACGAAGGACCTCAGAGCAGTCCCGAATTTCGGCAGTTCTCTGCGCGACACCGAACAGTATAGTCGCACTCCTAAATTCTAACTCTAAGTCCAAATTCTAAATCCTAACTCTAATTCTAAAATTCTAACTCTAAGTATAATATTCTAACTCTAAATTCTAAGTCTAAATCTAAATTCTAATTCTAAGTTTAGTCTCGAATTTTGTACTACTATACGAATAAATCAGTGTATTCATGTGTGAAAACTAGTGTTCAGTATTCTTCAAACTTCCACTCCCGTGATAAAATACGATAGCGTTTAAATTTGTCATACGGCGTTTGAATTCAGAATAATTCAAACTGTGTTTGGAGCGGACCACCGCTCATCACAGTCAGAATTAACATTCTCAGCATTTGCCAAAATAAGGAATTGATAGTGAGGTCCGCCGCATATCAACCCTCCTTATTTGAGTAATCATTCAGAGGATGCAATATGCCTAAGACGCGACGCGCAGGAAGGAAGAATCAATTACGAAAACTAAACCGACTTTATCGCGAATCAGCGACCGAAGGAATATTCTCAATTCCTCGGAGTGGAATATCAGGCCGATCCTGAATACGAGAACATTTTCAACATTAAAAATAATAACAACGACGAACTCCTACAGTGGAAGTGCATACCAATAACGTTCCAACCACGACGCCTGCCGCCGCCAAACATCCCAGTGAACGACCCTCGCCGCACGCACTACCTCCAAGTACGAGCCGACACGATCAAGAAAGTGCTACTAAAGGTAAGTGAAATTCACGTTAACCTAAGGAATCGCGCGTGTTAGCAAATTCAGAGACGCTTCTACCACGTGGAAGAGAACATTCTAGAAAAATCTCCGACGCATTTTTCCTCTTTTCCATCGTCACTGCGGAAGCTATAAAAAAAAGGTCGGGCTATAAAACTAGGGTCGACCACCACATGCGGTGCCACCCTCGGAATTCTAACACGGAAAAACGCAAATAGTTCAATCTCTTAAAAATCTTGTGTCTCAAGAAATAACTTCGTAAATCCGTACAACAAAGTAGTCATTAAACAATAATCAATTGAGAACACTTTCGATTTACCAACATTACCGACGATATACCGACATACGTTCTTTTACCGACGTTATCGACAATATACCAACATACGTTCTTTAACCGACATTACCGACGATATACCGACATACGTTCTTTTACCGACGTTATCGACAATATACCGACATACGTTCTTTTACCGACATTACCGACTATATACCAACATACGTTCTTATACCGACATTACCAACCATATACCGACGAACGTTCTTTTACCAACGGGTTATCGACACCTTACTGGCACCTTACCAGTGTTTTACTGAACAATTACCGACGGTTTTGCCGACGACTACTAACTTCTCGATAACTGCCGGGTTCACCGAAGATCTACGAGCGAATGACGCATTATCAATTCGATTACGCAACAAACACAAATGTGCCCACTCACCCTTAGAGGTATAACTCCTCCTCCAGAAGTTAATCTTTTCGTACCGTTTGAACCCTTATTCTATTGCCAAGTTGGTGTCGGGTACATCCATTTTGAGACTAAGGCAGCTCTCTGCATTTCATGCTACTCCACCTTACCTAGAGTCTCGAAATTACTTTGGACAAGGATTCGGAAGCATACTCTAATCATAGGCGGAACACCTATCGGAATAAATTGCGGAGTCTGCAACTTCCGACTTACCCTCACGCGAATCGGTGATTTGTGCGAGCTTTGTCAGTTTACGTACGAAGATTACTTACGCAACCCCAACGACGTTCCGCATAGAGCAATCGACGAAGCTATCTTTATTACAGTAGAGTCACAGGTAGGTCCCTCGCAATAATCCGATCACCTCAGTTCCAGCGCGAATAACCTCAGATCGCGGGTATCCCCGGGGAGAATCGCATAGATTCGCGTACCCGTAATAGCGATCGTGTCTCGTGGAAAAAGCCGAGCTCTGCATTCAAATTTTCGCAGCCGCGACCCCACGAGACGTAACACCTGCCAGTGATTAGCCGCATGTCGTCCGGAACCCAAAGAATCATCTCTATCCCGTCTGCCCACCTTGGCTTGGGGGAGTCGGAGACGAGACCGTAACGAAAGACGGTTCACCGATCTCTATTCTCACACTTCCCCCCCCAACTTTTCAGGAGAGGGGAGGAGCTGCGAAGAGTCACCAGCGATCATCCGAACCACACTCCACAGAATCCGTTCGCTAAGCTCAACGGAGTCATACTGCCCCAAACACTCGTGTTGGCAGCAAAACTCCGTGGCCCAGCGAGACTTCCTTAAAAATTCCGCGCATATCTCGCGAGGTCGGTAGATGCCCAGACGAGTCGGAATGCCGACCTTTCGCTTTGCAGGACCTGATGGATGTAATCGCGAGATCTCTCGGATCAACACCTCTACCAATATCCTCCCAAGCTATGGCCAAAATTGATAAGCCGATCTCAATCTTCCGTTCCAGCTTGTTCCCAGCCTTCATGTCCGATCCAGGACCCGCTGGCAAATCGTGGAGACCTGTCGCTCGATGACGACGAGGGGGGAGCCAGACCTACACCCCCCCCCCGCGCCGGTTCCCCGGTACCCGAACCCCGGAAAGTTTTTTCTTTTTGTACTGCTCATAGTTTTTTCTGAAAAAAAAAAATTGGTTTTTTTTGTCAGGGGTTTTTCCCTTTCCCCTTAGGAGGTTGCCTTACTCAGCTAAAGGGGCCTCCCCCCGGGGTTTTTCTTCGGTGTTTTCTTACCTAGTGCAGTGGACAAGTCCTTTTTAGGGCCGCAGCCCATCGCACCTGTTCATCCTTCACCGGGGGCGAGACGTCGTAGGGGTAGGTTGAGTAGCATGAAAATGCAGAGAGTGAGACCTGTGAGTCTCAAAATGATTTACCCGACCCGCAACTTATGGCAAATAGGGAATAGGAAGGGGGGGGTTCAAGCCACGGTACGAAGAGATTAAACTTCTGTAGGAAGAGCTGGGTATTACCACTACGGGTGAGTGGTCACATTTTTGTTTGTTGCGTAAATCCAATTGAACTGACGTACATTCGCTGTAGATCTTCGTGAACTCGGCAGCAGGTATCGAGAAGTTGAGTGTAGTTCGTACGGCAAAAAACCGTTCCGTAATTGGTTTCATAATAAAGACCCTGGTAAGTTTGCCATACCTAGGTCGAGATAACCCGGTTGGAAAGAACGTATGTGTGTCGGTATAATCGTCCGGGATAATGTCGGTAACCCGAACTTATGTCTAGGGGTAGTAGTTGGTACGGATATGAAGCGTCGAGTCAAGAGGACGTGAAAAGTGCTGTCGGATGAGGGAGAAAAGTAAAAAAAGGGGGGGAGAGACAAAAAGGGTCCGTCGTTGATATGGGATAATGTGGTCAAGAGGAGGTCGAAGAATGGGTGGGGTCGGGTGGCGGAATGGGTTGATTATTGTCAAAATATGTAGGATAGGTTAGGGGCTGGGGGGACCGTGCGGTGTGGGTTTATGCGGATTTACGCAAAGTTAATATGATTTTTGAACACGAAATACAAGTAAGATTTTAAGAGGATTGAACTAGTTTGGTGTGCGTTTGTTGTTTTTTGGTGGGTTGTGTTGTTGTTTTTTATATTATTTTAAATTTTTTTTTTTTTTTTTTTGTATCCTTTGGTTTTTTTCTTTTTTTGATCTTGAACCCTCTTGTTAGAATTCCGAGAGTGGCACCGCATGTGGTGGTCGACCCTAGTTTTATAGCCCGACCTTTTTTTTTTTATAGCTTCTGCAGTGACGATGGAAAAGAGGAAAAATGCGCGTCGGAGATTTTTCTAGAATGTTCTCTTCCACGTGGTTGAAGCGTCTCTGAATTTGCTAACACGCGCGATTCCTTAGGTTAACGTGAATTTCACTTACCTTTAGTAGCACTTTCTTGATCGTGTCGGCTCGTACTTGGAGGTAGTGCGTGCGGCGAGGGTCGTTCACTGGGATGTTTGGCGGCGGCAGGCGTCGTGGTTGGAACGTTATTGGTATGCACTTCCACTGTAGGAGTTCGTCGTTGTTATTATTTTTAATGTTGAAAATGTTCTCGTATTCAGGATCGGCCTGATATTCCACTCCGAGGAATTGAGAATATTCCTCGGTCGCTGATTCGCGATAAAGTCGGTTTAGTTTTCGTAATTGATTCTTCCTTCCTGCGCGTCGCGTCTTAGGCATATTGAATTTGATGCATCCTCTGAATGATTACTCAAATAAGGAGGGTTGATATGCGGCGGACCTCACTATCAATTCCTTATTTTGGCAAATGCTGAGAATGTTAATTCTGACTGTGATGAGCGGTGGTCCGCTCCAAACACAGTTTGAATTATTCTGAATTCAAACGCCGTATAACAAATTTAAACGCTATCGTATTTTATCGCGGGAGTGGAAGTTTTGAAGAATACTGAACACTAGTTTTCGCACATGAATACACTGATTTATTCGTATAGTAGTACAAAATTCGAGACTAAAACTTAGAATTAGAATTTAGATTTAGACTTAGAATTTAGAGTTAGAATATTATACTTAGAGTTAGAATTTTAGAATTAGAGTTAGGATTTAGAATTTGGACTTAGAGTTAGAATTTAGGAGTGCGACTATACTGTTCGGTGTCGCGCAGAGAACTGCCGAAATTCGGGACTGCTCTGAGGTCCTTCGTTTCGGCGGCTCGGGCCTGCGGCGGCCTGGAGAGGGGGAACTCTCCGGAGTAGGGGCTCTCACCGTGGTGGGAGATCCTTAGGCGCTACGAAGCGCCACGCTTAGTTTCTAGGCGGAGTTAAGCGTCATGGCCGGCTTTGGCGCGCTTTTCAAATAGCGTTTTAGGAACTTGGAGTAAACGAAAAAATTTATACGGCCGGACGTGGCACTCTCACCGTGGTGGGAGATCCTTAGGCGCTACGAAGCGCCACGCTTAGTTTCTAGGCGGAGTTAAGCGTCATGGCCGGCTTGGCGCGCTTTTCAAATAGCGTTTAAGGAACTTGGAGTAAACGAAAAAATTTATACGGCCGGACGTGACACTGGCTCCCTCCATGTCGTCAACAGACGACAGGTCGTCCGCAGTTTTGCCGGCTGGGGCTGCGGACTGGACAGCGACAGTGCCGAGGTGTGTGCGGGAGAACGAGGTGGAGAACCGGCTCATCAAGCTAGCCATCTCATGGGAGGACCGTGACAGGACGGTCGACCCGAGGGACCTGGCGATGGAGATTCGTCTGGTTCTTCGGAATAAGAAGGTGAGTGAGTTTCGGCATCTCGGGATATACCATAGGTTGTCCCGATATGCCGAGAGATTCTTTCACAAGTGCGCGAGGGGTGCGACTGAGTTTTGTGGGGCGCACGAGTGTGTCCCGGACGAGTCGCGGAAGGATTGTCCTCGGCCTCCCTCTCCGGAGAGGCTACGTGGTGACAGCGAGGAGAGGGCCCTCGAGGTCAGCATGGGTGAGGACGCGTTGGGCGCTGCCTCTGCCTCCCCCGGGGGGTTGGATGGCGCGCTTGACGTGTCGGAACCTGGTGTTTCTCTCGGACCGGTGGAGGTTCTTGACCGGGACCAGATCCTGGCGGGCGGCTGCCGGGCCTATGCGGAGGAGAACCGCAAGCTCAAGGAGCGCGTTAGTGCGTTAAAGGCGTCCAACAGGGTACTCCGCGAGGAATTGGACGCGATTAAGCGTATGGTGGCTCCCCTTCCTCCCTCTTCTGGGGAGAAGGAGGCGCCCCCCACTAAGAAAAGGTCACGGCGGAGGCGGGACAGAGAGGTGGTCTCTAAGCCGGAATTCTCTGGTAAGGAGACCACCTCTGAGGTGCGGAGGGCCCTGTTTGAGTCCTCTGAGGCGGCTTTGGGGGGGGGATCCACACCAGCGGCTTTTAGCGCGGGTGGATCTCCTCATCGAGAGGCGCGTCTCCGAGGCGATCGAGGGCCTGAGGAGGACTATAGAGTCTCTCAGGCTCTCGTTGGATTCGCGGGGGGATGGGATGGGCTTGTCCTCTCGGTCCCCTCGGTCAACGAGGTTTTCCCCGTCCTCCCTGCGCGTGCGCGGGGGAAGCGTGGTCGCGGGGGTGGAGGGGCGGCCTGCTCTTCTGGGGCTGGGTTGCCTGCCTCGTCGGCGACTACTGTGGTTGCCGGTGGGTCGGGTGGCCTGGTTCCTGGGGGAGTTAGGATGTCGGGCCTCGCTGCTGGCCCTGGACTGGGCGCGCGTTGAAGCCGGGTGAAGCGGGCTGCGCGAGTACCGAGTACGTCGGCGGTGCAGCTCGTTTCTACGGGGAGTAGGTCCTACTCGGACATTCTTAAGGAGGCGAGGTCGCGCGTTGACCCGGAGAAGTTGGGCATTGGCCCAATGAAAATGAGGTTTGGTGTGACTGGGGGTCTGCTTTTGCAGGTCCCTGGGAAAGGCACGGCAGCCTTCTGGCCCTCCCTCAGGGGTCAGGACGGCGAAGTTTGGTTTAGGCAAATTTCCTGACTTTAAAAAAAAAAAAAAGGTTAGGTTCGGGGCCCACTTCCCCGTTAGAGCTTCGGCTCGTATGTGGTAAGGGATGGCGACCCGGAATTCAAACGCCCGGTGGCATGGCACCGTTAGGAGAGGGGATTGCACAGCGCTTCGGCGCTTCCCCTCCCGCCATGCTCTGTGGCCCGGTAAGCCTACCGGGTAGGCGGCTTCTGCCGCCCGGGGTTCTCGCCTTCTGTTCCGGGGGGGGGGTTTTTCTGGGGTTTCTTGGGGGAGTCTCCCCCGGTGTCTGGGGTGGGTTTCTTTGGCGGTGGGGGCTGCCGGAGTGGGGAGGTGTGTGAGCCGCGCGTGATCACCCAAGGGGCTTTGCCCGGAGGGTTTCCCGAGGGGCATCGCCCGGAGGGGGTCACGCCGGCGGAGGAACCGACACAGTCACCCGAGGGGCTTTGCCCGGAGGGTTGTCCCAAGGGGCCTTGCCCGGAGGGGGCTGTGTCGGTTGGTCTCCGGGGCCGCTCGGACATACTCCGAGGCGGGGCCCGGAGACAACGATGATCCGGAGTGCTGGTCGGGAGTCCCCAGGCTGGGTAGCCTGGGTCTCCGTCCCAGCGTCTCTGGATGGTTCCCGCACCCGGGCCACTCGGACATATTCCGAGCTCGGGTCGGGTGCGGAGCCACACGCGACTACCCAAGGGGCATCGCCCGGAGGGTGCCGCGCGGGCCTGCCGTCGGGGCCGCCCGGACTTATTCCGGGGCAGGGCCCGGCGGCGAGAGTAGCATCACCTATTGGCGGCGACCGTTGTAACGTCCAGACAAATTTCAAAACTTCAAACTTTTTCAAAACTTTATTTTTTTTTTAACCTATTAGTCATGACAATCTCTAACCTGCATGAAAGACCGGTAATAACGAATATTTAATCACATATAATTACTCGTAGGATAAAACATGTCTTCTCACAAATGACGACAGAGTAATAATTCACTTTTAAATTTAATAATACTGATAGCATAAAAGGCATAATTAATAAAGACTCTCTACTCTCGATCATTTGTTAGGAAACATAAACCTGAAATAAGAATAAGCGTGCCTATATTATAACTATTCATAATTCAAGAGACTTAAAAATCGTACACGTAATGCGTAGTAACATTGTATCCGTCACACGTTCGAAAGTACTAAATAAGGATACCATAGTTCGACTATGAATATATAAGTATTTAAAATCCTTATTGATTATTTGTGAGAAAACCTAAAATTAGGTTAAGAACGTATATATGTATATATATACGTCAAAGGGTTTGTTCCGAGACACCTTCACGACACTATATATATATGTCAATCGTATATTTTCACGACACTATATATATATGTCAATCGTATACTTTCACGACACTATATATATATATATATGTCAATCGTATACTTTGACGACACTATATATATTCTCTGGCGATTTCAATGACTGTATAAGACATATAGTATTCTCTGGCGATTTCAGTGACAGTATAAGATATAATATTCGACATACAAATAATTTGAACGACTTAAATGAATAGTAGTTACTTATTTTTGAATAGATTTCGATTAATTATACAGATTGACTATTACGATATAATATTCATTTTACTAATATTAAATATGCTAAATTTTAAATATGTACACGATACATATATATTAACACACAAAACTTCTTATAAATACATTTACTTATAATTATAAAACCCGAAGATCATATACATAGCGCAAAATAACATTATATCCATCATACGCCCAAAGGAGCCACTACACTAAGAGAAGAATACTATTATTTTCTCTCAATGCATGTATGAAACCCGCCTTATTAAAACAGTACTACCTGAAAATATATATATATATATATATATACATATCGCTTATAAAATATACTAAATAATTAAATAATTATGTATGAAAGCTGCTTTACTATGTGAACTCGGCTTTACTCGCAAGGAAACATCCAGAAGATTCTAGAAGGTTCTAGAACAATAGCGTGATGCAATGCATGATGCAATGCTGAAACACGTTGCAACCTGCAAGGCCCGTTGCAAGCCGCGTAGCGATGAGTCACCAACGAAGCACCGCTATCGCTACCAAGAAGAAGATAAGATAAGTCGGAGCGCATAGCCAACCAAGGCATACCGCTATCGCTACCGAGAATGGGACAAGGAAAGTCGGAGCGCCCAGCGATGAGTCACCTAGGAACGCCGCTATCTCTACTAAGAAGCCATCTCTCCGGGACTTAACCGTCGCAATCTCTACCAGGAACAGATTATCTCCGGTACTTCCCCGGCACATCTCTCCTACCATTGGCTGAGCCACATCGCCCGATGGGAGGAGCGAGCCCCATTTTTGGGTATATAAACCCGGCTCCCGGCACGGAACAGCAGTGATCCACCGAAAGTCGCCAAGCTCAGTACTTCCAACTGCAGTGATCCACCGAAAGTCGCCAAGCTCAGTACTTCCAACTGCAGTGATCCACCGAAAGTCGCCAAGCTCAGTACTTCCAACTGCAGTGAATTCACCATCCATCACTCAAGAGCGATCCCGCCGCAGTCAAGAAGTAATTACTACGGAGCTCTAAAGACATCGAGACATAGCCGCCATTTCGGACCGAGGTACCGAGGCTCCTCAGCTCTTCAACTCAGAGGGAAGAACACAGTAGCGAAGTGTACCATAGCAAGGCACATAAGACATTGTCTAACCTTGTGAGTATTTAAGCCAGTTCACATATCCCTAAATAGTAAAGCGCGACGGACACTCATTATATTGAATCATTATATTTAATTAATTATTTAACCACTGAATTTCGAACTCAATCTTATTTCACATTACGAACTCTGAATTTAATTATTTAACCACTGAATTTCGAACTCAATCTTATTTCACATTACGAACTCTGAATTTAATTATTTAACCACTGAATTTCGAACTCAATCTTATTTCACATTACGAACTCTGAATTTGAATACAGACATAAGCCATATATTACTCTGCGTTTCCGATATTATTCCAATCTACGATTTGCATCTGCATACGTCTGCGTTACAATCGTCGATCTATTTAATATTTTATCCAATACTATTCAATATTATTTAACCGATATCGCATACTTATTCAATCTATTATAATAAATATACTTGTGTATTTTATTATATCACTGCTTATTTATATATGTATGTAACCCCGTATCCTACTACCTATTAGCGAATTGAATAACGCTAATTCCTCAGTACACATTAGAATTTTATATCCTGTCAGAAGGTAAATTCGCAAATCATCTCAGAGATGCACGTTTAGTAAAGTGAACGTAGCATTAGCTTAATAAGACCAGGATCTGAGAACCCGGAATAACCGGATGTATACCTACCTCTATTCTTTTATGCTTTTAATACCTTGCACTTTCCAATAATTGCGAATTACTTTACCACACCGACTGACAGTGATCTTGCATATTGATATTTGAATTTATTTGACAAGTGTACTCCACCTTACCCTATTTGCTACTATTAAAACCATACCCTGTCATAAGGTAAATTCGTTACTACGATTCTGAGATGCACGTTCTGTAAAGTGAACGTCGCATTAACCTTCGGGGACCGGAATCCACGGGCAACCGTACATTTCTTCACCTTTCCCTGCTTACTCTCTCTCTGCTTTACAAACCTAACGAATTACTTTACCAAACCAAATGACAGTGGTCTTAATGATTATTAAAATAAATTAATTCACAATTTACAATTCAATTATTGATGCCTGAAGCTACACGTATTAATACTCTTAATATAGATATTAATACTTATATTCAAACCTCTATTCCTAACTCCTCTATACCCATTAGAGTTATATCCTGTCAGAAGGTAAATTCGCAAATCATCTCAGAGATGCACGTTTAGTAAAGTGAACGTAGCATTAGCCTATTAAGACCAGGACCTGAGAACCCGGAATAACCGGATGTACACCTATCTCTCTATTCTTTCATGCTTTTAATACCCTGCATTTTCCAATAATTGCGAATTACTTTACCATACCAACTGACAGTGATTTTGATATTCTTTGACAATTTGTTACTTCAAGGTCTAAGATTTATTTATTCATTAAGAATTACTATTTCAAGGTTTAAGATTTAATTATTAACGATTGAAACATCAAGTATTAATATTCTCAACGCAGATATTAATACTCCTATTCAAATCCTTCCTTTTATCCACGTTATTACAAATCCTCATTTAATACAGGTTTATTATAATAATTACTGACATAAAGTTAATTTATTAACAGATAAAGAGCTTTCTCGCATAAGATTAACCTTTCATCTTTGTTCGCTCTTATTAACAAGTAAATCACGCTACAAACGTGAGTCATATTCAATTATTTCAAATAATAGAACAATCTATCTTTCGATTTATTCATGTGAATTTATTTAACCGTTAGATGGTCTCTCCTTTCCGACGAAGGAATCAGATCGATCGAAACGAGCAGCACCTTCACAGGCTACGCGAACGTAGATCCCGAAGACCTCTAAATCTAAACGTTCAAATTTATCCAACGCGAATAATCATACAACCTCCCTCTTCAGACGCTTATTCGCCAATTAATAATATTCCTCCATACATTGATTACTCTCACCCTCAATTTCCTGAACAGTCTTATTCAGAATCAAACACTTACTTAGTCGATCCAAATCATCAATTTTTAACTGACCCTGATTATTACGTCCATGATCAAACTCAACAATTAGCATCTCCGGAATACGATCCATTTTTACAACCCAATTCTAATATTTTCGACGAGGACACCGTGGTACTCGCTCCCGACGACGTCAATAATTTCATCCCAGAAGGAGCACAGAATAATTTTAACTCCTTTATAAACTATCTTAACCAATCTAACGACTCTGAACAGGAGCTCAATAACATTGTAATACAGTTCCAAGCTCATCCTGAACCGAGTCAGGACCAGTAGATTTTGTATCAACCTAAAGGATTTATAAATGAATAAACAATTTTTATACTTGTAAAATATCTTTATTTCTCGACCCGACCCGCAGAATTCCTTCTCCATCCGACTTTCTCAATCGAATCTCAAGCTCTCGGCATCCCAGGGTATAGCCGGCCTAGCAGGTTGCCCTAAAAAAGTAGAGAGCAGCTTCTCGAACGTTTACCGAGGTAGACGCGAGAGAAGACCGACTTGTGCATAAGGTGATTTACCGTAAGGTGAATTGCCGGACGTAACACCGTCTTCTGTTCCGAAGTCGTCAACTGGTGAAGGCGTTGGCCGTAGCAGGCAGTTAGTCTGCAGCGGTTATGCTGGTCGCCGTGGCAGGCAAGGTGGGGTCGGGGGGCGGCGTTCTCACCCCAACTGTCCACGGGGCCCCCTGGGTGGCGCCATTCATAAGGGTGCTCTCGTTGTCGGAGGCGAGAGACCCCCGAAAGCATCAGTCAGTAAGGGGCAGGAATCCAGTGACGAGGGTGTGGAGTTTTCCCCCTCGCCCAGAGATATATGCTGGCTCTCCCGGAGTACCGAGGGCCCCGCCGGGGGGTGATGCCGGTCACGTTTCGGGTCGCCCCTCGGTAGGGTGGGAGATGCGCCGGCCAGCGGAGCCTTCATGAAGCATGGGATATATTGAAGGAAATGAATGATCAACTAAACAACAATGAGAAAAACAACCAAAAACGGGGGGTACTCTCGACAACTAATGTCGAGAGAAACGAAGAGGTGGAAATAGGATCGAGCTTGTTGGAAAGGGCGGAAGAAGGACGCGCTCCAATGACGTCACATGTGGAGGACCAAGACGGTGACTACGAAAGAGGTGAATCACCTAATCAAGAATTTCATCAAGAGTTTGAAAAAAGGTTTGGCAAAGAGGCTCTAAGTAGCCTTACAGAGCAAATAGGAAGAGAAATGGTCGAACAGACGACCTCGCAGAATAGACAGTACATATCTGCTATACTAGAGGATTGGAAAGACAGCCCTTCACCTTCTAGAGGAACGACCCCTGCTGCGAATTCCGCAGCGGATTCTATAATACAAAACGATAACGACAGTCAGTCTTATCTGTTCTCGGAGCTGAAGGACGCGCAACCGGAATTTGGGGCTCCACTCTCTTTTAACAAGGATGTACTCAGATCAGGTGGTGTAGTGACGGAGGCATCTTCGGTAGCATCTGCATCCGCCAGTATGATGGATTTTTCGACCGCCCTACTCGGTAAACGTAGAAAGGATGTTGAAATCAATAGCTCAGAAGAAGAGAATCCTACGCCACAGATTCGACGTAAATCCCGCGCGAGCAAGACAAAGTGCATAGTGACGGATGATAAAAAAGTACCTTCTGCAAGGAAGACCAGGTCCCAGGCTATAATCTCTAATGTGGACCAGTCTCAGCCAGTTGCAGCAACAACTGATTCAGACCTCCTGAGTCAGTCATGCTTCGAAGAAGAACACAAACTGAGCAATAGGAGACACCCTGCTAAGAAAGCAGCACGTAAAAGACGGCCTGACGAACCCACAATTGATCAGTTGCTTCGCCCGCTCCATACGGCTGAGGAACTTAATATTATGACTGTGGGTGATGCCAGCATTGCAGCTGTTGAATGGCTCGAGGACATTGACACCATTCGCGTAAAGAGCAGTTACCAGGGCGCGCTTAGTGGTCAGATTCGTAAAAGAGTAGACATTATTAAAGAAACGGTGAGGTTACTTGCAGAGAAGTTGGAGGACACTGGTGATCCAGCGTACCTACGAAGGCGCAATGCGGAGCTACTAGCAGAGCTTACCGCGTCAAAGAAGGAATCTGCTAAAATGAAAAGAGATATAGAAGATCTAAAAAGGAAGGTACAGGACCTCACAAACGCTCTAACGTTTGACACCCAGCGTGCGGATAAAGCAACCTCTCCACTGGATGCCGGTCAGAGAAAGACTTCGAGATCCATATCTCGAACCAGGAAAGAGGAGGAAACAAAGACTAAAACTGATTCGAGAAGAGATCCTGTGCACAGTAGAGAGAGAAGTAGGAGCAATAATGCAAGGACCGTAAATATCAAGAAGACGGACTCTACAATGGACATTGTCATGAGACCACCGCTCCAGGGTATTTCAAAACCCATTCCGGCGGTAGAAAAGAGTGGTCTACGTTCAAGACAAGAACACGACCAAAAGTTGGATGCAGAATTGTCTCGGCAGATTGTTGAGCTTACAGCTAGAAGAAGGGAACTCCGACAAGCGTCCAGGAACGATCAAGAAGCGTCCCGACCACCGAGTCCATCCCGAGGGAAACCTCGTGTGATCGGTAACGTACAGATCGCCCCGCCCTTGCCTAAAGAGTTCCCACCTCTTCCTCCACCTGCCCAACAAATGGATAGTGAGAGGATAGAGTGGATAGCGGTTACTACTAAAAAGCAGAAGAAGAGACAACGGAAAGCTGCTAGTCAGGCTGTGAACCGTCCCAATAAAGAGAACAATTCTGAGAGAAGAACGGAGAAACAACCAGCAACAGGGAATAATCTGCCTAAGACCAAGAGTCCGGAAAATAAGAGACGTCGACCACCTCGTACAGCTGCAGTTGCAGTAAAGGGACTCACGGACGAATTCTCATATGCGGCTGCGCTACGACAACTGAGAGACAAGATATCTCTGCCAGACCGGGGGATAAGCAAGACCTCGATTAGACATTCAGCCAATGGCGGTATGATTATTGAGGTCCCAGGCCCTGATAAGGCAGCCAAGGCGGAAGCCCTGAGGGAAAAAGTCTGCAGCGCCTTAGGAGAAACAGCTCGAGTATCCCGTCCAGTCATCAAAGGAGATGTTCGGCTCATTGGTTTGGATGACTCCGTTGTCCCGGACGAAATCGCGGACGTGATAAGCGCGGAGGGAGGCTGCAAATCTGGAGAAGTGAAGGTGGGCACCATCAGACCTATGTCTAATGGTCTGTTTACCGCATGGGCACAATGCCCGTTGGGAGCCGCGATCAAGGCCTCCCAACTAGGCAAAATTAAAATAGGATGGACAGTCGCGAGAATTGAGCTTCTTAAGGCCCGGCCCTTACAATGCTTCCGCTGCTGGGGGCACGGACACCTGAAAAGCAACTGTAAGTCTCCCAACGACAGGAGCCAAAATTGTTATAGATGCGGGGAAACAGGGCACTCGGCGCTGACTTGCACCAATCCGCCGGCATGCTTGTTATGCAAAGAGCAGGGAAAGGATCTACATCATCGTGTTGGCACTGCACAGTGTTCAGCGGATTTTAGGACAACTGGAGGGAACGCGGATCGGAGGCCCGAAAAAATGGAGACAGGGAATGCTTAGAATTGTTCAATGCAACCTGGGCAATTGCTGGCAAGCACAACATCTGCTTGAACAGTATATGCTGGAACTCCGCGCCACAATTTGCGCAGTTTCGGAACCGAGGAGCGTACCGGAAAACCAATATTGGTTTAAAAGCATTAACGAACGCGCTGCTATCCGCTGGAATCCTGGAGGCGCTGTGCAGACATGCAGGCTGATCTACAGAGCGAGAGATTTTGTGGTGGCAGCGATGGGAGGGTATAGCGTCATCTCATGCTATATCTCTTCCAACGTATCATTCGGGGAGTTCCAAACCTTCCTCGACGAAGTTGGAGTGGCTATCACAAACCTGCCAGGCAAAACCATGATTTGTGGCAACTTTAATGCAAAGTCCCGTCTATGGGGATCACCGCGAACAGATCAACGCGGAGAGTGCATGGAGGAATGGGCCGCAGAGTATGGCCTGTGTCTGGCCAATACTGGGAACGCCCCCACATGCATCAGGCCACAAGGAACTTCCATAATCGATCTGTCATGGGTTACGGAAGACATCGCAGCACAAGTGCAGGATTGGAAGGTACTGTCAGAAATAGAATCGCTATCAGACCATGCATACATTTCTATGTACATTGGACGAACACCAGCCCAAAATAAACAACCGGCAAAGAAGAAGAAGAGTAAGTACCCAAGGTGGAATTGGAAGAAACTGGATGAAGACCTATTCCAGGCTTCCATAATATGGAACTCCGAGACGGCCCCAACAACAGAGAATATAACGGCATCCAGATACGCGAGATGGCTTAAACGCACGATGCACAAAGCATGCGACGCTGCCACAACAAGAGTAGGCCCCCGACCACCAAGAGCACAGGTCTACTGGTGGAATGCAGAAATCGGTGATATGAGGAAGGCATCCATACAAGCGCGCAGAGAATGGACACATGCCAAAGAAAGGAGAAGACCCCAGGAGACGATGGACAGGCTCAGACAGGAGTACAACGTAGCGAGAAGACTACTAAGAAGAGGAATCAACAAGGCCAAGTCCTCGGCGTGGAAAGAGTTGATCCAAACAATCGACGATGACCCTTGGGGCCGACTTTATAAGATTGTGATAAACCGCCTGAGATGTGCAGCTCCAAGCCTCACAGAAACCCTGGATGAAGAAGTCCGAGAACTATTATTGGACTCGCTATTCCCACAAGGAGGATCAGACGATCATGGATCTCACTGGCAGGAATGGCATGGGAGGACGGTTTGTGTTTTCGCAGTCAATTTTGTTTGGTCTGTTCTACATTTGTTAAATTTTACTTTAAATGTATTTTCTGACCATTTTATTAACGCTTCGTATTTCTTTAATATATCACGGCCTATTACCATCGGGTACGATAATCTTTCGACCGCGAAGAATTCTCCTATTAATACTTGCGTCATAATTTCGATCGATATTTGAATTCTGCACGCAATAGTTGTTTCCTGTTCTCCGAACGCGCCTCGTAATTTACATTTACGAATTGGGATTTTATCCATTGGTATTTTTGCTTTTGTTAATCTCGCGAGTGTTTCGCGCGTGATTACCGAAACTTCCGCGCCGGTGTCTATTAGCGTGTCTAGTATGATTTTTCCGATTTTAACTGGTACTATCGGACAATCTTGTTTATCGATTCGGTCTCGTTAGTTGTTTCGTCTAGGTCATTTAATATTTCTTTTGTACGCATAATTGTTATTTGTTTAATTTCCTCTTCGGATTCGTTTTCCGATTCGGTTTCTGTTTCGATCGCGTCGATTGTTTTTTCATTTTCATCCTCGGATTCGTTTTCAGATTCAGTTTCTGTTTCGAACGCGTCTATGGTATTTTTCGTTTTTGATTTGTTTTTAACCCCGTTGTTTTTCACGTTAATCGCGTTGACGCTCTTTTTTCCGGTTTTTATCGCGTTTTTAGTATTCTTTCCGATTCCGCTTGACCCGGGTTTTGCGTTCGCGTATTTTTTACTCGCTGATTTATCGCGGTATTCTTCATCGTCCTCGCTTTCGTCTTGTTTAAACGAGTTTTTACGACTTTCTTCGAGGTTGTCGTGCCACGGAAGTGCTTTTAGCTTATTGGAATTTACATCTTTTCGGATTTTATTTGTATTCCAATTTGTATTTTTCGCGTACTTTTGGGTTTTATATGTTCCCTTAGTTGTGTTACTTTTCGTCACGGTCTTTTCTTTGGTTTTTGTTTCGGCGTATAATTCGCGTTTATCGTGAATCTCTTCTAACAGGAATGTAAAATCTGCTACCGTTTTTACGTTTGTCATCCTAACTTCTTTCGCAGTATCTCTTTCAAAATGTCTTCTGAGACATCTAATTATTTCGACATCGTTCATCGGTGGTTCTAACATTTTTGCTCTACGGGCTAAGTCTAACGCGTAATCGGACATCCTGAGATTTTTATTGGGTTTATACTTGCCTGTGTATAACCTTTTTCGGAATTTCGCCTGTTGCGTATCGCCCGAATAACATTTTATAAATTCGGTTCGCGCTTCTTCTATGCTATCGAAATCGTGTATTTCATACCATGCCGATGCTTAATCTCGCATGCATTTACCGAAAAAGTATAACTGATCCTCCGCGTCTATTCTTTCATATCTCGCGATATTATCGAATTTCTTTAAAAAACGCATTGGATTTATGTCATCGGTTTTTCCCGTGAATTTTAATTCGTCAAATGGGCTTTTAAGCCATCCACCTCGGGGTAATCTTAATCCTTGTAGGACGTTTAATTGGTTTTCATTCTGTCTTGCCGCTGGCGTATTATCAGACTCATCGTCTGAACTTACTCGCGATGTTTTTCTTTTTATCGATCGCGTTTCGCGTGTTTCGCGGTATGGAATGTATATTTCGTCGCTTTCATCTGATTCCGACGTTTCTTTATTTTCTGTTTGTTTAATTTTAAGTTCGCGTATTGTATGGAGTAATTGATCGAATTTTTGTTCTAGTTTGTTAATTCTAGATTCGTCTGTACTCGTCGCGTTGTCTTGGTCGCTTTGTGTTGTTTCGGATTTTTTATTCTCGGTGTTGCTACGTATCGTGCCCGATCTAAGTGTCGTTATCGGTAAGTGTGTCACCTTTCCGACGTTGCTGCCTTTGTTTCCGTTATTCATTTTGAATCGCGTTTTTCGTCTAAGCTAGTACTAGTTTACCGTTTTATTAGTCCGTTTGGATCTTTTTCCTCCGTTTTTCGGGTATGCCGTTTTTCACTCGTATAGTGCTTACTTTATATTGTCACCGCACACTGCTACTTATTTTCGCTTTTGTCGGCTTGTAATTTCAGGGCTTGAGTTACTTGACTTATCAATCTACGGGTCTAACTTATTTTTCATCGCGGTTTAAGTTTTCGCTTTTGTTTGGTCGACTACTTGCGATATTTTTATTTTTATTTAATCCTATGGATCAGTCTTCGGATTGGCTAGCTTTTGCTATCCGAATTTTGTACTAAAGCTTTAAATTATTTGTAAGTCACGATTGTTATCGCGTTTTCTTACTATTGATGATTTTATTTTATTCCTATTTCGTCCGTATATCACGGTTGTTACATGTAACGCTTGTCACCTTTTGCTGCTTATGGTGTCGCGTTATTCTATTTCTAATTTACTGTTCGTTCTTACGTAACGACAGTTTTTACGGTCGCCATTGTATTTGTTTAAGCCAACGGTGCCGTTTTTGTAAATATTTGAGTTTTTGAAATTATGTTATACCGTGTATGGATTCTTTGCCAGAAATTATTGAGGTCCGTATGTCACGGTCGCCATTGGGTTGTCAAACTAACCGGCTATATGAGTCTCACGGCTACATGTGACTTTCGCCTAACGAGACACCACGTCAGCTTGAAGGCCCCGTATCGACAATACTAACACCGCCATTTTACTGTGACCGAACAAACCCTACACGCCCCGCTTTTTTAATGGAAACGTTACGCATGCAAGGCTTACCCAGCCAGCAGGCCGCAGTGCTTTCGCCTTTGATCCGGTCGCCACGTACTTTCACCTAGATAAGCACGAAGGTAGGTATGTTGATGGAATCAGGTAGCCTGTTATCCTAGGTAAGTATCTCCCCCGGTTGCTCCTTCGTTCCTAATGATCCTCCTCGTCCCGGTTTAATGCCTCTCTTTTCTGTTTCAGGTCGCCTCACGATGTTACTGGATCGCCTGGACCCTCGTGGATGAAACCTTAAGGAAGCTGGGTTGCTGACAGGTAGGTATCACGAATAAATTACAGCATTTGTGTGAACACTTCAATGCTTTGTTTATTATAACATTATCCCTTTATATCCTGGATATATATACATTTCACTTATCACTATACGGCGTTGTACACGTGTTATTCGACTTCGCGTCGCGTTACGCGGCCGTTTGACTCGTACGATTTTATTTTGTCCGAATGCGTGATATGCCCAGAGACAATTATCCGCGGAGAACTACTTATACACGTCGCCTTCAGTTCCAGGTTTTTATCGACGTAGTCCCGCACTATCAGTTAATCGATTGAGTCTGTTATACACTCGCGTTACAATTACGAGGTATTACTGGTGTATACGCGATCTACTAAAAACCGGATTCGAGTTTACTCGAGACTCACTATCAGCTTTTCGATCGACGTAATTATCCGGGCCGTTTTATGAGAACTAATTTCGATTCGCGTAGCCTCACGGTGCTGATACGTTCGAGTGAGCCCCGAGCAATCTCGACGCCCGCCTTTATACTGTGTATCCCTACTACGGGTACTTTGGCCAATCGCATGCCGGTGCTTGATTTGGCCAATCGCAGCGCCGGGTTTTGTTGGTCACTCTCCATGGTCCGCGCTCGCGCATTGCATGGGCCCTTCCATCTGGTCCGCGCCTCGGATTTACACCGGTCTCTCTCCATGGTCCGCGCTTCGGACTCTACCCCTTATCTCGTTACGAGTCAAACAATCATGTACTTAAATATATTTTAACCTAGGTTATACGTAATTATATCATATTGCAATAATTCAATTATTTTTGAGGTTTTTATGTTTATTTGTTGTTTTTGTTTTATATCTTATAATTATTTATTAATCTATTTTAAATTAAGTTACATTAACTTCAATTAAATCAAATTATTCTATGTAGGATTAGAATTAAAATAAAATATAATAACCTTGTTTTGTTTTTATCAATCATGTGACTTAATTGGTTAAATCGTTTACATCACTATATATTGTAAAACATAATAAATAATATTATTAAAATTAACGTAAAATACATGAAGTTGTTTTGCTTATTTTATAATTAATAAATTACGCTGAAGTATAATTTCAATAGATATAAACTAAACAAATTTTGTTCACATACATTGCATGATATTATCCATTAATTAGGATCGTAATCAATACAACTATAATCAATAAATCAAAACAACTTTAATCGCATACTTTGTTTATCTTAATCATATTTGTAAATCACTTAATATGCGTATTTGTCAAATCAAATAAAATCTCTTTGTGTTTATAATCTTATCATTTTTCTCGTGTAATTCAATTATAAGTATAAATTATTTTAATCGTTTGCGCCTTTTGTAAAATAAAATTCTTATCGCGTTTCTCGCGTAATTCAATTATAAGTATGAATTATTTTAATCGTTTGCGCTTTTTGTAAACTAAACTTCTTATTGCGTTTTTCGCGTAATTCAATTATACATATAACTTAAATTTATTTCTTTGCACGTTAAATTAAAATGAATAAATAATCAACATAAAGTTATCACCAGATAAATCCTCGTTGCGTTTATTGCGCTATCTCATTATAAACTTTTCGTTTGCGCTTTTAATATATAACTCAATATCATCACTTTTGTTGCGTAACTTAAAACCTTAAAATTTAAACGCCACGATAAATGTTTTTGTTTTTGTACGAATCGATGTAATCTTTCACCAGAATTGTATTTCAATTTCTACCTTGGTTGATTTATTCGTACTTTTGTTCGTCTGCTCGGTGTCTGCCTTGTGCTGCTATTTCGACGGCTGTCCAGCTGTTTTCGGTATGGCTGTCTTCCTTAGGCAACATTGGCGTGTCTGCGACTTGGGAAGAGGGCCCGGCCAACGGGACCTCAACCGTCGGTCGCAAGGTTAGGTTAGGTTATGGGTCTTCTACCAAAAATTCAAAATTTTTTTTTTCAGAATCGAGAGTCATTTTTCACGAAACGAATTTGTAGCTAGGTGGCGCTTCGATATCTCAAATTTTTTTTTTTCTAAAAAATTTTTTCTTTCGCGTCGGGAGTCATTTTTCACGAAACGAATTTTGCGCTAGGTTGCGCTTCGATATCTCGAAATTTTTTTTTTTCCAAAAATTTTTTTTTTTCGCGTCGGCAGTCATTTTTCACGAAACGGATTTTGCGTTAGGTTTTTTTTTTTTTTTTTTTTAAGTCAGGAAATTTGCCTAAACCAAACTTCGCCATCCTGACCCCTGAGGGAAAGTCAGGAGGCTTTGTGGTGGATTCCCGCCCGTAGTATCCCGAGGGACTATCGGGCGGGGGACCGACCTAAAACCTGACTGAAGCCCCTGGTCGTATGGGTATTGTCCACCGCGGAACCGCTCACGCATTACTTCACGGTGGACACCCGACCAGCGTCCTTTAGGAAGGACACATCCCCCGAGAGGATACTACAGGTATCCTCCCGGAGAGGACATTCCCTTGCCCAATTAAGGGCATCGGAGGAAGCCGGGCTACTAGCTCCCCCCGGACTTCCCAGGGTCGACGTGCAATGGGATCAGGCCCCCCACCCTTCTCCCAGCCGAACCCAGAAAGTGAGACGGCCGCAGCCGCCCACCCCACACTTAAACGTCACAGGACGTCACCAACTACGTGGACAGACATGTACACATCCACAACAGAAACCAAATAAGGGCCACAGGCCCAACCATCTAATGGCCAACGGAGAGGCACAATGGCCGACCACAATGAAGGTGGGAGGGTTGTTACTCCCACCTATAAACGAAAGACAAACAAAACTAAGACTACATAAACTTGGCACGGGCGAAGAGGCCGCGGAGTCACCTTTCGGCAACCTCCCGACACTCAATCACCCATTGCCGCTACCTACTACATATAAACATAAACTTGGCGGAGCAGGGAGACCACGGAATCGCCTTTCGGCAACCTCCCCGGAACCCCCCGCATCCACCGCTACGCATTACGACTGTTACGTCCGGCAATTCACCTTACGGTAAATCACCTTATGCACAAGTCGGTCTTCTCTCGCGTCTACCTCGGTAAACGTTCGAGAAGCTGCTCTCTACTTTTTTAGGGCAACCTGCTAGGCCGGCTATACCCTGGGATGCCGAGAGCTTGAGATTCGATTGAGAAAGTCGGATGGAGAAGGAATTCTGCGGGTCGGGTCAAGAAATAAAGATATTTTACAGTATAAAAATTGTTTATTCATTTATAAATCCTTTATGTCGATACAAAATCTACTGGTCCTCACTCGGTTCAGGATGAGCTTGGAACTGTATTACAATGTTATTGAGCTCCTGTTCAGAGTCGTTAGATTGGTTAAGATAGTTTATAAAGGAGTTAAAATTATTCTGTGCTCCTTCTGGGATGAAATTATTGACGTCGTCGGGAGCGAGTACCACGGTGTCCTCGTCGAAAATATTAGAATTGGGTTGTAAAATGGATCGTATTCCGGAGATGCTAATTGTTGAGTTTGATTATGGACGTAATAACCAGGGTCAGTTAAAAATTGATGATTTGGATCGACTAAGTAAGTGTTTGATTCTGAATGAGACTGTTGTCACGTCCGGCCGTATAAATTTTTT